>NC_142008.1:32989293-33166793 GCF_049901715.1 Pseudonaja textilis | reverse complement strand
AATCCTCTTTATTTTTCCAGGTGCCACTCCATTTTTCCATTTTTCCAAGTCCCACCCTTTTGCCTCCACTCTTCTCCTTTTTAGGGCTTTAAATTGAACAAGAAAAAAAAATCTTTATTCTCGTTTTGACACTTAGATTTCAACTTAAGTTTGCTTATTTGTGTCAAAATAGATTAATATAAATTTCTTTCCATACCATTTGTAATTGTCAATATAAAGGCCTTAAAAAGGGGGTTTTAACTTCCTTTTTTCTCTCCTTCACTGCTTAAAGATCTTCTTTCAGAAGTATCGCTCTAGGTATTTTTAGATTCAGGGTACCCTGCTTAGATGTTCTCTGTTGTTTAGCCTGGTCTGTCCTGCTTTCCTCTTTGTCTTCCTCCTGCACAATCTTATCCAGTCGGGTTCTTCTTTGAGGTGGCCATTTCTGACCACCGCTGCAACTACCTTCGGGGAAGGGAGTTTAGACCAGCCAAGGAGGAGAGATGTGGCTCCCCTCCACTCGGCTAGCAATCTCCCCCCTCTTCACCATCTCTACGGAGTGACTTCTGCCCTGAATCCAAAGGATCAGGGCACTCCAATGGCAAGCACAGATTGAAACCGCGCACAACCACAGATTTCGGTGTGTTGCTAAAGAGACCCAAACCAGAAGTCCAGTGGCCAGATAAATTCTGACTGCCAAAGTCTCTCTGGAAAAAAGAGAGATCATGAGATTTCCTACTTGCAATCAATTTTGCAATTAATTTGTGAATTGGGCATCTAGGAATCAAGGGATTCCAATAAAACTCACAGCCATGTATTATTTTACTTACTTGCTACTTACTTATTCATTCATATATATTTCCTATTCCTTAACCGCCTATCTCCTTCAGATACTGCGTATATGGATATAAGTTTTCAAGAAACTTTTCTTTGTGATACTTAAATTTTTGTAGTCCATATAATAATGGTAAGAACCAGAAAAGTGACAAGAATGGTGAAGAGGAAAGGATTGCTAGAGCAAACTGCAAAGAGAGGAATTACAGATTTTTAGTAAGTTAGCTGAAACACTTGACATACAATTTATGACTTTTGGGGGGGAAAGAATGAACAAAAGGTTTATAAAGATGAAAGACAAGATGAAAAAAATTAGGGTGACAATTTCTTTAAAACAAGTGTGTGGATATGTAAAATAAATTAACGGCAATCTAGAAATTTTGGAGAGTAAGGCAGAAATTATATACAGAGAGTTGGAAAAATAAGTAGCTATACTGGAATTGAGAGTGAAGGAACTTTAAAATTTAGAGCAACCCCAAAGGATTTTTCTGGAGATATTAGGGACATATTACTGAAGTATTAGCAATTTTTTATTGCAATGAGGAGGATACAGAAGCAGAAATTATGTATGTAGATTAAATAAAATTTGCAAGAATAAGAAAAGTTTACTACAAATGGAAGATTCATCATAGAGATAGAATGTTCTAAAAAAAAATTCCCATTAGAATTTTACATAAGAGAAAATGTATTCTTTTAAATGTCTTTCAGAGATTAAAAGCAGAAAAAGATCCTATTTCAATAAAACAAATTGAAAGGTGTGATTGATGAATCTGAGGTTTGAATTCAGTCCAGAAAGTGAGGGAATTTGTAAAAAAAATTCAAAGAGAAATTGGAGGAGACTCAAATGAAGGTGTCAGAAGCGACTACACAGAAACTTC
This sequence comes from Pseudonaja textilis, assembly GCF_049901715.1. Lineage (NCBI taxonomy): Eukaryota > Metazoa > Chordata > Lepidosauria > Squamata > Elapidae > Pseudonaja > Pseudonaja textilis. The sequence continues at coordinate 33,165,102 of NC_142008.1, read as the reverse complement.
AAAAACTGCAATTGGAAATTGAAAAGTTGACACTGAATTAGGCACTACAAGTATTGATTTTCTAAATTTTTGGTTTGATTATGAATTACAAATGCTTACCATGGAATATAAATGCATGTGCTCCTCAAAAATGAAAAAAACCAACCATTATTTTAAAAAAGTAAAGCAAGATAATTTGCCTAGAGACACACATATTAGAAAAATGAACATAAAATATTTGATTTATAAATGTTTTAGTGAAAAATTAATCTCAAAGGGAACAAAAATGTATTTGAAAAGAGAAAAGAAAAAAGAAAAGAAATGGAGTTCTTTTGTATGTAAACCCCCAGCTAAAACCGGAACTTTTCATTGACTAAGTGCCATGGTTCTAAATCAAGCCAGCAAAAGAAGAAATCACACTGTGAGCAGAACAGGTATCTCTACTGGAATTTCAGCTTGGCACATAATGAACAATACAATGGTTTCTAACCAGCATTACTGGCTTCTGCTAGCCATCTGGTGATACAGACTCAGCATGCCCTACCCCGCTGTTCCTGGTTGCTCCTGGCTGGCTCCAGCAAGTACTCTTTGAGCCTAGTTACTCCCTCACTGGCTCCTCTTCAGGCCTGGATGGCTTCTGAACTGACTGCAGCTAGCTTGCCTTCCTGGCTGCTCTCCCAGTTTACATTGTCCCATCATCAATCACCCATATGTGCCCTCATGCATCTCCCTACCTGTGTGCACGTGTGGCAATTCCGAATTGGTGCATTGTAGCAACTTTGAACAGCATGCTGTCTTGGACGTTGACACTAAGCATGGTATATTTGTTGGAGTGGAAGTTAATATGCATGAGCCTGTGACTTTGGTACTGAGAATTTATGCCCCAAATGAGGACAAAGTATTGTTTTATATATGATGATGGGGTGATTAGTAGGTTTCTCTTATGAAAATTGGTGTTTGATTCAGGATTGGAATGGAGTGATCTCCCCAGTACTCATCAGAACTTTTTAGAAATATATTCAAACCACTCAAATCAACTTACCAAATGTTTTCTTTGACATGGGCAGTTTAAGGATAGATGGTATAAATATAGGCACTAAAAAAATTGGAAATTCCAGAGGCTATATTTACTTTTCTGAAAAAGAAATGATTGTTTTCAGAAACAAATATGATTTGAATTTCAAAAAAGTGACTATTAAGATTTCTAAAATCAATATATTACCAGATTTTAGGAAAGCTTTATTAGTGGTTATTTTATACAACACAATAGTAAATTTAAGAAGAAAAAACAAGAGAAAACACAAGATATCCAGGATGAAATAATCAGAGAAGAATTAAAGAAATTTTCAGAGAACACAAGTAGTTCTCAATTGTGGTTCTGATGCTATTACCATATTTTTTGCATTATAAGATGCACTCCCCCTCCCCAAAAAATGGGTAGAAGTGTCTGTGCATCTTATTGAGTGAATATTGTGGTGGGGGGAGTGGGATTGGTGCAGTGTTCCAGGGAATGGTGGAGTCTTTGCTGCTGAGCAGCTGATTGGCAGTTGGATCGGCCTCCTGAAATACCACCGATCAGCTGTTTTAGGTGACAGGGATCACCACCACTGCCACCCATTTGCCACTGTCTATTTGCCACTGCCAATTGGTGCTGTCCGTTTGCTGATGATGATGGATGGTAGCATCAGCCACTGCTGATGGGTGGCAGCAAACAGGTGGCAGCGAATGAGCAGTGGTGATCGGTGGTGAATGATGGTGGCAAATGGGTGGCAGCCAACAGGCAGCAGTGATTGGCAGTGGCAACAAATGAGTTGCAGCGAATGGGTGGGCAGTGATAGACAGTGGCAATCCCTGCTGCCTAGAACAGCTGATCGGCAGTATTCTGCAAGGCCAATCCAACCACCAATCAGTTGCTCAGCAGTGAAGGCTCCAGCATTCCCTGGTGGTGACAGCAGCTCAGCTCAGTTATCCGGTGGTGGGCACAATGGAGAGGAGCCCTGATGAGCCCTGTGCTGGGGTTGTGATAACATGCTGAAGCTGACTAGGATGTTTGCTGTTTGCTGCAAGGACGCTAGCCAGATGAATACCAAATGAATGCTGGGAGGCAGAGACAGATGTTTTTTCTTGTTTTTGTCCTCAAAAGCTAATCTGCATCTCATAATCCAGAGCGTCTTATAGTGCAAAAAATACAGTAAGTTGTTGATTGTTGTTTCTTTGTGCTGCTGTGCTTTCAACTTCTAAGTGCCTGGTAAACTGGTGGTAAATCAGCATTCCTGTTGAATGATAGGACTTAATAGCCAGCGATCAGTACCCCAATCAACTAAAAGCCATATACAACCAGGCACTACATAAATACTATGTCAGGGTTCCAATGATTCTTGATGATAGACTGAAAATAATTTTGCAAGACTGTATTCATAAGCATCAATGTGGGTCTTTACTTAAAAGACACTTAAAGGATAATGTTAGAAATGTGCTTGATATTTCTAATAAAATATTCGGAAGAACATAATGAAAAATAAGCCACAGTGATTTTGCTGAATTGGGTTTTCTTGTCCATATCTTCATTTTGAAAGACAGAAATTTTGGAGAGGACCTCATAAAAGAGATAAGATTGATTTACACATATCAAATATAAATAATTGTTAAAGGAGATCTCACAAAATTCTGTAAGTTACAAAAAAGAACAAGACAAAAATTCCATTGTCTCTGCTCTTGTTCACTTAGTTTTTGAATTATTTAATACAGATATAAGACAAGATTAGAGAATTGTGGAGGAAAAATTAAAAAGAAACTTAAGGGCTTTGGCAGATAGCATGGTGTTGATTTGGGAATATCTTTGAAAGGAATTGAAATATAGGTTCCGGTTTGAGCTTCTTTGGCAACAGACTGAAATCTGTGATCGTGTGCAGTTCCATCTGTGCTCGCCCCTGGAGTGCCCTGAGCCAGCTGGTTTCGGGGTTAAGCCACCCAGAAGCGATGGTGAAGATGGGGGAAGACTGCCAACAGGGTTGAGGAGAGTTATATCTCACCTCCCCATCTGGCCATTACTCCCTTTCCCGAAGGCAGTTGTAATAGTGATCAGAAATGGCCACCTCAAAGAAGAACTCGACCGGAAAAAAATGTGCAGGAGGAGGAAGAAAAGAAAGTTTTGGCTGACAGGGTCAAACTGAAAAAGCAACAATATAAGGTATCCTGGAATTTGAATTATAAAGAATAACATTGTTCCCAAAGAAGATTTTGAAGTGGTGAATGAGAGAGGGAAGGGGTTAAGCCACCATTTGGTTTTTTTTCTTTTCTTCCCTATATTGACAACTAAGAGATTTAAGCAAGAAACTAGCAAAAATCCACTTTGACATTAACAGATAGATTTCTGGATTCTCAAAAACTTTTAAAAGAAGGGGAAAAAAAACAAAAGAATGGGATCTGGAAAAATGGAGGAGACCACATGGAAGTGAAAGGAATTAACAGTGAAACTTTAACAAGATTCCTAAAACATACATTTTAACTGAAACTTTGTAACAAGATAAGAGAACCCCAGGAAGAGAAAGTGGAAAAAAGAAGCAAGAAGAAACAGTTTTGAATTAATTGGATTACTTGGTGATTTTTGGATTTTTGGCTATTGGATCTAAAGGACTAAAATTAATTGGGTGGTTGTTTAAAAGTTTTTGAAGTGTTATCATTCTTGGAAGAATTGAGAATGGAACTTAAAAAACAGAAAGAAGGTGCACAAGAAGGAAGAGGTTCTTTTGGCATGTATTTCAATTTTTAGAAATGGAGATCCTGAACTATGAGAAACAACAAGAAGTGCCTGTAGAACAAGAAGGGTGGGACAAAGAAGAAGCCATCTTCAATGACCAAGTATATGGGGAAAAGAAAGGAAAGGGGGGAAAGAGAGTGAAAAATTTCAGATTTGAAAAAACAACCCACAAAAAGAATAGCTTGAAAAGTAATTACAACACTAGGAAGAAACAGAAGATAGGATTACAGAAGAGAATCAGAATTAGAGAGAAAAGGGGTCAAAAGGGGAAGGGAGAAGAAGAGGGGGAAGAGGGAAAGGAAAAGAAATTATAAAGGACAGAAACAGGACATAGAGAAACAGGGAAAACATATAAGGATTAAGGGTATAAGCCTATTTAGAAGACACAGAGATAATTAGTGAAAACTTAATTGAAAGGGGAATTCTGCAAGGGTACATAAGATAGTATTGTTATATTAGAAATAGAAATGAACTTTGAAAATATGAAACAAGTGTGATTAAAATGATAGAAAAAATACTCATTGTAATGTAATGGAATGTTTAATAAATAAATGAAATAAAGAGAATGAGAGAATGAAATTTGGAAAGGAGGGGAACATTTTAATTATTATCAATATATTATAAAAATTTAAGTGAAGAGGAATATGAAAGAAACATGAAAAAAATATGGAAATATTATAAGTGTTCCTAGAAGTATGATACCCTATTGAAAAGAAATGTTAAAGATGTCAAAGATTATAACTAACATTAATGATAGAGCTGAATTGGAATAGAATAAGTATTTTATGTATTATTGTTATATATATATATTTTTCTCTTTAAGAACTTAGTGCGTATTTTAAGAATGTACCAAGCAGAATTCGACTGGAAGTTATGTGTTATATTGAATGTTTTAATTGTAAAGGCATAAATTGAAGTTTAAATAAGAGTTGAATGGATAAAAATTAAAAGATACAAAAGTATCATACTACAGGGAAAAATTTTGTTTAATGAGAAAAGAAAATATGAAATTGAAACAGGACAGACAAAAATATAAATATAATGACTAGTGTTCTGTACAGACATTTGCATACTCGAAATCCGGCAGCCCGGATTGGCTAAAGCGCACGGCCACCGGATTGGCTGAGTGCGCGGCACTGATTGGTCGTTTGGAATCGACCGCGATTGGCTGAGCGATCGCGGTGATTCAAAACGACCGATTGGCCGCAGCACTCGGCAGAAAGTGCTTAAGCCGCGCTTCTTCCCACTTTCCCCACTTGTGTTTTACCCTAATAAATGAGCTGAACCAAGTCACTGACTCGCGTCCTTTGTTCGTATGAGATATACGACACTGGCGGCGAGGATGGGATCTTAAACAAGTCCCACACCGCACGTGGCCACGGAACCGCAACCCGGCAGCATGGCCAGCGGCAACGTGCCACCCGCCTCCTTCAACCAAGCTACGGAAGATTGGGAATCGTACATAGACCGATTCCTCATGTTCCTAGAGAGCAGCAACCTCAAGGACGCGAACGGGCAGAGGAAAAGGGCCGTCTTCCTCACACACTGCGGGCCCGCAGTGTTTAAAATGGCAAAAGCCCTCGCCAAGCCGCCGACGTAAAGGCCATGGACTGGGCTAATCTCGAACCGCTGATGAGGAGCCACTACGCACCCGCTGTGCCCACCCTCATCCGCCGGCACGGTTCTACCGCCGCGATCAGAAGCAAGGGGAGAGCGTCAGCAACTTTGTGGCCGACCTCAGAGACCTCGGGGCCTGTGTGGGTTCACCGATCTCGATGAAGCCCTGCGGGACCGCGTCGTCCTCGGCCTCCGGGACCCCGTCCTGCAGAGCCGGATCATGGCAAAGGGCGACATTTCCTCGCCGGCGCCTTGCCGAAGCCACCGCAGCAGAAGCGACCCGGAAATCAGCAGCCCACTGCGGCAAGCCGGCACCGCAGAGCGACCCGCCATGACCGAAGTGACCGCAACCCCGAGAACCAGTCCGGATTCGACCATCGAGCAGCCGCCTCCACACATCACGGCGATCTCGAATCCCCTCCGACTCAGAAAATGACGAGGAGGACATCCACCGACTGCAGACGGGACGTGACCGGCGCGAACAACGGAACCGAAAATCAAAGTTCCAATGCGCCGGCGCGCGAACACCGCGGTCGAATGCCGGTTCTTTGATGCCATATGCCGGCATTGGCGACAAGTGGGGCCACATCGCCAACGTCTGCCGTTTCAAATGGAACCACAGCCCCGCCACCGAGACGGCAGCCCACGGAGGCGCGACAATACAGACGTGACAACACCCCCAAGGAACCGCGACCGGGATAGCGAGAGCCGTTGGAGCCGGGAGCGAGGAGCCGCCTGCTTCAACGAAAACCGCCAGCGTGAGGAAACGCACCAGACGGTCATCGTTGGCCATTCCTCCAACTGGGATGGCCGGAAGGTCCACGTGGAGGTCGCCATCAAGACCGCCCCTGCAAAATGGAAGTCGACTCCGGATCTTACCTATCCATGGTCGCGTGGCGGGAAATTAAGCGGCTAGTACCCTCCATGAACGGCACGAGCTGGAGAGCCAGAAGCTCATCCTCAAAGACTACCAGGGAATCGCATCCCGTGGTAGGGACCGGCACTTCAAGGTCACATTTAAAGGGCGCACCGAAATACTACCCCTAACCATCGTCGAACGAGACCGCCCCAGCCTCCTGGGACTTCAATGGTTCGCGCCGTTGGGACTAGAAGTGACCGGCACCAACCACGTCGCCGAGGCGGACTGGGAGGAGCAGCTCGTGCTGAGTTCCAAGAGGTCTTCGACGGAAACCTAGGCAAGTACCGGGGCCCCCAATATCGTTCAGCCTTGACCCCACCATTGCCCCTATCCGCCTCAAACCCCGGCGAGTGCCTTTTGCCCTCCGTCCCAAAATCGATGAGCAACTAAATAAGCTCATCGAGCAGGAGTCCTCGAGCCAACGGACCATGCCCGATGGGAGACCCCTATAGTCACCCTGATAAAGCCAGATGGGTCGGGTGAGAATCTGCGGGGACTATAAGGCCACCCTGAACCGTGCGCTACAACAAAGCGCCTACCCCGTCCCAGTAGTGCAACACCTTCTACACTCACTGGAGGGGCAGGGTTTTCGCCAAACTCGACCTGGCCCAAGCCTATCAGCAACTGCCGGTCGGCGAGAAACCGCAGAAGCGCAGACTATAGTCACACACCGAGGGCATTCCGCTGCAAGAGGCTCCAATTCGAGTCAGTGTAGTCCCGGGGTATTTCAAAGCCTAATGGAGAGGCTCCTCCGGGGCATAAAAGGGTAGTACCCTATTTTGACGACGTGCTGGTAGCCGCGGCCGACCAGAAACAATTGGAGGGCCGCCTAAGGGAAGTACTGCAAAGATTCCAAAGTGCAGGACTAAAAGTTAAGAGGGAGAAATGCCAACTGCGCACGGCACGGGTCCGAATTCCTGGGTACCTACTAGACCAGCACGGAATCCACCCCCACCGAGGGCAAAATAAAAGCAATCAAAGAAGCCCCGAAACCCAGAAACAAAACTGAGTTACAAGCATTCCTGGGGTTGATTAATTTCTACAATGTTTTCCTGCCCCAAAAGGCGACCGTGGCGGAACCGTTGCATAGGCTGCTCGACAAGGCAGCCACCTGGACGTGGGGGAGACGAGAAGAGGACGCTTTCAACAAAACCAAGGACCTTCTCACATCAGACGCTGTCCTCATCCAGTACAGCGAGACACTCCCCATCACGGTAACGTGCGACGCATCACCCTTCGAGCGTAGGGGCCGTCCTCAGCCACACCCTCGCCGACCGGAAAGAAGCACCCATCGCCTTTTCTCAAGGACCCTTTCAAAACCCGAAAGAAACTACAGCCAATTGGACAAAGAGGCTCTAGCAATCGTCGCAGCCGTAAAGAAATTCCACGAATACCTTTATGGCAGGACCTTCTCCATAATCACGGACCACAAACCGCTGTTGGGAATACTGGCAGGTGACCGGGCCACCCCAATCATACTCTCCCCAAGGATGACAAGGTGGTCCGAATTTCTCGCCGCCTACAATTACCGGCTAATCCACCGCCCCGGTAAGTCAATCCCGCACGCGGATGCCCTCAGCCGCACACCATTGCCCACCCTGGACGCTGACCCAGCACCCACCACATCCACCCTGAGCATCGAGACCTTACCCAACCTACCCGTGACCGCGTCAGACATTGCCCTAGCAACCAATAAAGACAAACGCCTGGCGCAGGTCCTAAGATGGGTGGGAAAAGGGTGGCCGGAGAAGGATGTGGACAACGAGTTCAAAGCTTACCGGAACCGACAAACTGAGCTATCAACGCAGAAAGGCTGTCTACTGTGGGGGGACAGAGTCATAGTCCCAGAAAAATTGCAAAAAGAAGTCCTGAGCATGCTGCACGAAGGGCACCTCGGCATCGTTAGGACAAAAGCCCTGGCCAGAAGTCACGCCTGGTGGCCAGGGATGGACAAGGAGATCGAAGCCTGGGTGGCCTCCTGCAAACAGTGCCAGGAATCAAGACCAAACCCCCCCCGCTGCCCCGATCCTGGAATGGGGCCAACCAGAGGACACACCTTCCTGGTAACCGTAGACGCTTACTCCAACTGGCTGGAGGTAAGCAACATGAAGACAACTACCACAGACGCCGTCATCAGAGAACTCAGCAAGCTCTTCGCAACCCACGGCCTTCCCGATGTCATCGTGTCAGACAACGGCCCCCAGTTCACCGCGCTACCCTTCGAGAAATTCTTGGCAGAACGAGGGATCCGACACGCATTAACGGCACCGGCGCACCGGCGGCGAACGGAAGGGCGGAGAAAATGGTCCAATTCACAAAAAGACCATCCAAAAATCGAAACCGGGGACATACAAGACAAAATAAACCGGATGCTACTAATTCAGCACATAACCCCGAGCACTACGACGAACAAGAGCCCAGCGGAGCTACTAATGGGGAGGAAATTGCGATCACCGCTCGACCGCTTGCACCCCACATACAACTCCGGAAAGACCCCTGACTCCACCAGCAAACGCAGAACATTCGCACCGGGAGACAGGGTCTACGCAAAAAACCTTACCGGGACCCCTCTGGATACCGGCAACGATCACCCAAGCAACAGGCCCACACTGCATACCGCCTTCAAACTACCGACGGACGAGCGTGGAAACGCACATCGACCAATTGAGATCAAGAACCACCGGGAAATACAACCGACACGCAAACACCAGACACTGAAAGGAACCGACAAAACACCAACCAAGAGGGGAGGGAAGGCCCCAAAGAACAAAAAGAACAAACCCACCCAAAAAGAAACCAGCAGTACTCACCACCTGAAGAACCGGAGAGCGACCCACTCGAAGCCTCACCTGGAAGGAGCAGCCGAGCCAGCTCAACCGGCCCCGGAAGCCCGAGCGGGAGCAGCCAAGCCAGCTCAACCAGCCCGGAAAAGCCGAGCGGGAGCGGCGAAGCCAGCAGCTCGACCAACCCGGGAGACCAGGAGGGAACTGCGCGCGAGAGGCCTGACTCACCCTTCCAGGCGGTTCCATCAACGAGGCGGAGAGCGACAGGAGTCCCACCCGAACCGGCCGACAGCCAGGAGACAACTGACCAGCGCAAGTCCAGTCGGAAAATACGGAGCCCGCCTACTTACGGGACTACGCCACGTAGGACCAAACCAAGAGGGAGGGGTGTTCTGTACAGACATTTGCATACTGAAATCCGCAGCCCGGATTGGCTAAAGCGCACGGCCACCGGATTGGCTGAGTGCGCGGCACTGATTGGTCGCTTGGAATCGACCGCGATTGGCTGAGCCGATCGCGGGCAATTCAAAACGACCCGATTGGCCGCAGCACTCGGCAGAAAGTGCTTTAAGCCGCGCTTCTTCCCACTTTCCCCACTTGTGTTTTACCCTAATAAATGAGCTGAACCAAGTCACTGACTCGCGTCCTTTGTTCGTATGAGATATACGACAACTAGAAAGATATTGAAACTTAGAAAAAGATATATATATATAATTATATATATATAATTGAATTTAGGAAGGAATGAGATAATTAAAAGATTGAGAAAACTAAGGAAAGGGTAAAATTATTTAGAAAATGTTAAAATAGTAATGATATGGAATAGAACACAAAGATGAATATGAAATTGAATTTGTGTCTGTATGGAGAAGTGATAACCTGGGACCATGCTATTCTCAAAAAAAGAAATTTTACTTGTATTATGTTTTGTGAAAAACCAAATAATTTTTTTATAAAAAAAGAAAGGAATTGAAATATAAATGGGAAAATTAAAATAATTTGATGCAATAGCAGATTTCAAGATTAATAAGGAAAAGATGAAGATATTAAACAAAAAGGTAAAAATAGAATATCAAACAGACCTGATGAAAAAAAAAACAGATTTTAAGATTGAGAAGAAGATGAAATATGTGGGTATCACTGTGACAAATATGAATTGTACATTATTCCAAAATAACTATGTTAAAATGCAAATTAGAAATATATGTTAATATGAAAGAAATTACAGCTTCCACTGCTGGTGAGAATTTCTGTGATAAAAATGAATGTCTCACGTAGAATGGTATTTTTGTTTTAGAAATACCTGTTTTGACAAGTAATGCACAATTTAAATAGTGGCAGAAGGATATATGGGAATTTGTTTGGGCAGGGAGATAAGTTAAATATCAGATGGTATAAGAAACAAACACCAGCAAAGCTGACACCAGCATAGAACAATTCAAAAAAAGTAGTGCAATTTTGGAAGATGTGGAGAGACCTGCAAAGAGAAGGATGGATTTACCTTATTTGAAATTTTATTTTGTATTTTGCTCTTTGGTTTGGATGAAAGAAAGGGGGCTGTTGAGAAATAGATAGCTTTTGGAATTACAGATATCATTGCAGATTTGGTTGGTATAGATATTTGGGGCATGATAAAGTCAAGATTAATGTGCATTTTAAAAATCATTATGCTAGATGTGACATATTGAGATTATGGAATAGATTGGGATCCTCAACCCATGGCCCACTACTGGGCCTTGGCCTGTATGAAATTGGGCTGTGCATCATGATTTATTCAAATTTATTTTGGAAATGTGAACAACAAAAAGAGACATTTTGGGAGATCTGAGAAAACTAGAAAATCCTGGATAGATAGATAGATAGATAGATAGATAGATAGATAGATAGATAGATAGATAGATAGATAGATAGATAGATAGATAGATGTTTTCATAGATTTTCACGGGTGTAGGTATGCAGGTTTTGGCATGTTCGGCTCTTTTCCCGTGTAAGATTGAGAGTATCTTGGCAACATTTTGATGAGGTCCCACTTGCCATCTTCAGGCTGGTGCTTTCGGCTTCGTGCTTGTGCGAGCAAAGCATGATCGGAGCTGCCATCTCCCTATAAATAGATGGGGAGGTATGGTGTGCTGGTTCTGTTGTAAGCGGGCTGGTTGGCTGCATTGTTATTTCTTGCTTGGTCAATCAACTCTATCAACCAATCAAGAAATAACAACACAGTCAACCAGCCTGCCTACAACAAAGCCAGCACACCTCCCCATCACCTCCCCACACCTCCCCATCAGTATTTATAGAGAGACGGCAGCTCCGATCACACTTTGCTCGCACAAGCACAAAGCCAAAAGCACCAGCCTGAAGATGGCAAGTGGGACATCAATGAAACGTCGCCAAGATACTCTCAATCTTACATGGGCAAAGACCCGAACATGCCAAAACCTGCATAGATAGATAGATAGATAGATAGATAGATAGATAGATAGATAGATAGATAGATAGATAGATAGATAAACATACCAATTTAGAATATTTTAAAGAGTAGTTTACAATTAAATCAGATATTTTTCTTTTGAGATTGATGGGGAAAAGCTGTGGAAATTTTTAAATGCATGATAACTGTAGCAAAAGTTTTGTATGCACAAAGATGGAAAGATATGCATTATTCACAGTGGAAGAGAGGTTGATGAATATAATGGAAATTGCTGGGATGGCTACATTGATTTCTTTGATCAGAGAAAAGGCAATGTCTACATTTATTGCCAACTGAAAACCCCTTATAAGCATTTGAAATGAACTTTTCTGATTATTATTATACAGAAGAGATTATAAACAGAAGAGAGTCACGTTGTAGCCATAGAATAAGAGGTAAACATACAATTATAATCACTGTAAACTAAATCTACTACTTTGAATATTTTTGTATTTCTTTTTTATTTTTGTGACTTTTTAAACTTTTTTTCGTGATTTCTTTTTATTTTCTCTATCTTACCTTATATTAGTTTTTGTTTTTGTCTGCCTTTAAAACAATTTTAAATAAAAGTTGTATTAAAATGGATTCAAATTTTGGGAATATGGAGCACATGGTTATTTTGCATGAGGCAACATAATAATCTACTGAATTTTGTCCTGGTTTCTCTAATATAGGGCATGTGCATAAAATTCTTCAAAAAAGAGTTAATGTGTGGTTTACTAACATTAATATCTGAATTACTTTCCTATCTCAGTTCTAATAGGTGATGGCAATTCTAAACTGTTATCTGAATCTAATGCAATGCAATTTCTTTAAATCATGTCTGATTTATGGGGACCACCTGGACAAGTCCCTAAAGATTTTTGGAATATTTTTCAAAATTGGTTTGCAATTGTCTCCTTTCAAGGGCTTAAAAAAGTGACTGGTCCCAGGATACCTAACTGGTTTTATCCCTAAGGCTAGAATACATGGTTTCACTATTTCTAGATTAATTACCTAATCACTACAACCAACTAGCTTTCAATTTAATGTCATTTACACATTAATAAAAAGAAAGATTGATAATGTTTTGATCAGAATTATACTGTACAAGACAGTGGCTGTGTTCTGGGACATCCATTTCAATGAAGAGCTGAACTGTGTATATGGATGCTTTTTTATATCTGTGTAACATGTTATAGTAATAGCACTTGGACTTATATACCATTCCACTTTATTACACATATACAGGGTCAGCATATTGCCCCCAACAATCTGGGTTCTCAGTTTACAGACCTTGGAAGGATGGTAGGCTAAGTCAATCATCAGAATCAAACTTCAGGCTATGGGCAGAATTTGCCTGCAATACTGAAGTTTAACCACTGTGTCACCAGGGCTCCATGTAATATGGATTATTAACTTCAAATTATTCTATATAATATTTTCTAGGGTAAGTTATCAAAAAACGTACCTGCTTTTCTCCTGTAGTAAGCCTAAAATTGCCTCCTTGGTGCTATGGGTCAATTCTACCTAAGCAATGTAAAAGAGTGAGCAATTTTCGTCCTGGGTCAAGTTCATTCAAAATCCTTTTCTTAGTTAATAATAAAAAGTAGTATATATAACATTATTTCTCCTGATCTCTGATGTGGGAGTGGACATTTTTCCCCTTGGAGTGTTTCAATGTCCACACTGAGGAGCATTTTGAAGTTTTATGTCTGATTTGGGGGGCATATTTACAGCAATGCATATGTTGGATTTGAAGGGGTCACTGTTTATTGCTTGCACATTGCCCTTCCCGATTGAATAAATCCTACAATTGGTGCTTCCTAGAGCGTAAATTACTTAAATGAGCAATCATAAACCTTCATTGAAAAAGCTATACCTCCATTCACCCAATTTTTTTTTCCTAATTAAAGGTTAGGTTTCCCCTGGCCAGTCATATCCGATCTAGGGGTCGGTACTCACCCCTGCTCCTAGCTGAGAGAGCCATCATTATCCAAAGACACTTCCATGGACATATGGCCAGAATGACTATACATCGAAGTGCACAGAACACTGTTACCTTCCCATCAAACCTATTCATCTGCTTTCATTTGCATGTTTTTGAACTGCTAGGTTGTCAGGAGCTGGGCAAGAATGTGAGCTCACCCCATCACCCCATCTATATCTTCTAATTGAAAGGAGATAAAGCTTGAACTGTCTTGAACTGCCAACCTTCCAGTCAACAAGTCCAGCATCTTAATTGCTAGTAGATGTTTTACACTGGAAATAAGATGGAGAGAATGTAAATCTGCAAGTTGTCTTTGGTCTTTTGGTGGCTTTCAGGATCACTGGTCATGTGAATTTCTGATTGTTTGGCAGAGATGGCCCTTGAAAATTGTTTTGTAGTGGTTTTCTTTGTGCTGGAAGACTAATTATTTAGACTCCTATGCTGTTTAATGTTGCTTAATCCTCAATTCTGATAAACAGATGGATGAGGAAGAAAAAACTGAAATTAAATCCAGAGAAGATAAAAATGATGTTTGTAAAGTCCTAGAGATTTGGATGGCCCCAACCCTGTTAGCCTTTCATAAGGCACTAAAGATCTAGCTGCTTCCTCAAGTTAAATGAGTTCTGTGAGTGGGCTTATTGTTAGTTTTGGGTGCCAAAGATTGTAAGTCATGGAAGAAAAGTAGTGTGTGAGTATCTTTAATCATATATATCCTTGAGTCCCTGTTTGATATGGGTGGCCATTACATAAATACAAATATAATGTATCTAATATGAGATTAAGCTTATTCTGGACAGGGTTGTACTACTTCTAAAAGAGCAGTTTTTAGTTTGACAGTGTCCTTATCTCTAGCCATCACAGGATTATCAAACGTGATTGTGACAAGTATATATTGTGTGATTGTGATTGTATATATGTACCACTGCAACTAGTGTGCCAACTGCAACTTGTCCTGAAGTAGTCAGTCTGAACAATGATTACTTACATCTTGGTTGCCCTCCTACCTTGAATACTTTAATGTGCTTTAGGTGAGGATCCTTTTAAAATCTGTCTAGAAATTGCAATGTACCTAAGATGCCGGGACTGGTGCAAAGTCCAGAGATCATATGATATGTTTTGTGCCTTGCAATGTTTTGTACAATCAACTCTAAATCAAAACTTCTAGAGATTTGCTGTGTTCCACTCTGTCTAAAAGCATAAGAGATAGAGAAGAGGGGGTGGTGATAGGAGAGAACACCAGTCTGCTAGATTGGATCTGATTCTTTACTCATATTATGGCAATGAAACTTCATTTATCTGTAGCTGTGCCAAAAGACACAGCGAGTGACAGATGCAGCAGTTTGTAACAGTTTGGATAAGAAGTTTAGGACAAGCTTATTTCTCCATTATGAAATGACCTTTGGGATTGGCAAAGAATCAGCTTCTGATTTCCATGAGGAATATTAATTCTGAATAGAGTCTTGAAAATATCTTAGCTCAGCTCAGAATCAGGCTGTTGATTGAGTTAGAACAATTCTCATTGGGGAGTCATTTGGTTAATTCATTTCTCAGCACAAACATAAAATGTGTGGTTTTTTTCTGTGTTGGGTAGCAAATTTCACCTTTGTGATCCAGAGACTGATGAAGAGGGACAATAGGGATGTATAGAGACATTTTAATATAAATTTTATATAAGTGCTCCAACACCATTGCTGATTCTTGCCTAATTATGAAATCCTTTAGGGGATTTTGAATTACCCCATACTTTCTCATATAGAAGTCATGAGATTTGACTTTTTTTCTATTAACCTTAAAAATCAAACAAGAAAGTTTATTGGACAAAATTTAATACAGTACATGTATGAAAAATACATTCAGTTGAAATTCTGTTTCACAACACAAAGTCTTAGGAAGGTCAAGAAGTAGCTTGTGATAGTCTTTGAACATATATATTTCAAAAAAATAAGTCATATGTAAACTTAAAGATCAATATATTCAAATCAGAAATTAATTAGAACAAATGTATTTTAATTGATTTGATTAAATGTATTTTAATAATGACAAAGTGTAGGAATCAATCTGCCAAATATGTGAGAAGTTTTTACATACTATTTATATAATATGTAATATCATATACTATGTATATTATGTTATATGGCATACACACACACACACACACACACACACACACACACACACACACTACAAAGTATTTTGTATGTACCATGTACAGTACTACATAATATGTTCTACATACTATACTATAAACCATAATGTAATTATACATAATATAATACATAAGAAATGTTATTTACTGAATAGGCAAGAGGCTGAAGGGTAAGGTGACCTTGTGAATTATTATTAGGTTTGATGATATTGGCTGCTGTTTTATTGCTTTTTATTTTTGCTGTATATTGTGATTTTATATTATAGTGATGTTATGCTCTGCTTAGCACTCAGATCCACATTCACAAAATTGAATGTATTAACAAATATATAAAATATATAAATATATTAAATAAACAAGATAAACAATATAAAAAAGAATTTAAAAAACGAATGAAAAAAATGAGAGCATATGTATTGAGCTACATTTGCTTTGAAAAGGATCATGCCATTAATGTAGTTCATTAAAGCTGCTACATCCTCTTTGAACTTCTCATGGAATTCTAAAGGAAGGAGTAGCTGTTTTAAGGAGATGGAGATTTCATATTTCTGCATATTTAAAAACATTTTTCCAAATAATTGTTTTATAGCATGCACAGCCTTAACACACATATATTGTATGCTGTAGCAAATTGAAAATTAATTTTATACCATAAAGACTTCTAATGAGAGTCACTGAGTTAAGATACCAAATAAATTTCATTGAGCTTTAACAGAAATTTAGACCTGTAGCTCAAAATATATGAATTTTAAATAATACTGATGAAATTCCCTTACCATTAAATGAAATAGATATATACCATTTTTCAAAAGTTGTTAATGGTCTTATTGATGAAATCTAGATATTTTACAAAGAAATGATTGAACTTGACTCATTCGAAACCAAGCTGGTACTTGTCACTATTTCTTTTACAAAATATATTCAACAGTAACATGGTTTCCATCAATAATTAAATCACTAATTCTACAAAACCATCTATCTTCCCTTTCCTTATATTGAACAAATTTATCCTCATACTTAGAAAAAATAATAAAAAGAGTGGCAAAAGATGAGAAAGGTCAGGAGGCAACAGAAACCTTTTCCAGATGTCTCAAATAAGATTCAAATGTGGATTTGATATAACAGATATTTGCAAAATTGGATGGAATAAAAATCAAATACTTAGGTATAATTAGAAAATCTATCCAAGAAAATAACTTTAGTTTGTGTGTTGTATCCTTCAGCTCATAAGTTTAAGATTAGTTCATTGACTTTTGAAGAAACTAACACAGGAATTGTATGTTCTTGTTTTTCATCTCAACCATTTCTCTACATCAGGAAAATGCAATTGTTCTCTTGAGATAATACAAAGCTAGGGATTTTTTTGCAGTTGACAAAGAATATATAGTTTCGGGACAAATACTGAAGTTATAGATCTCAGCAAGAGCACAATTTGACCTGTGACCTACAATACACACAGACTTGAACATCGAACTTTTATACATCCCTGAATTTTGGAAATTGCCTTTATTTGAAAATACTATCCATATCTTCCAGGGGAATGTTTCTTTTTTGTAAGTTTCAAATTTATCTAAACAATTATATATTTTTCCTTGGATTT
The DNA here is from genome assembly GCF_049901715.1 of Pseudonaja textilis. Taxonomy (NCBI): domain Eukaryota; kingdom Metazoa; phylum Chordata; class Lepidosauria; order Squamata; family Elapidae; genus Pseudonaja; species Pseudonaja textilis. Next base: position 33,147,862 of record NC_142008.1, on the reverse strand, counting down.
TTTAAATTAAAATATTTCTTTAAGTGATTGATCTTTTTAATACATCACTGATAATATAGGAATAACTGTGCCTAGAACTGTATAATGATAAAGCTACTATATCTGAGCTGCCAAATCCACTTTTGCAGCTCAAAAATCCACTTTTGCAGAATCTACTGGAAGTACATTATTGGGAGTACATTACATAGATATCAAATGTTCTATTATTTTGGATAAGCAATGTTTTGCAGAGCATAAAAGCCAAAGAAATAAGAAACAAGTAAGAAAAAAGAAACATGGCTAAACCTAATTTACAGCAACACCATATTTATATATCTGTATATCTCTTTATGCAACCACATGCAAACTACTTTGGCTCCCATTACATTTATGCATGGTTTCAAACACTGCCTTTGTTCTTGAAATTTCTCATCTCTCATTTTTGGGATGTCATCAATTTTTTCAATTATCAACACATAACTTTCTCAAGCTTCTTCTTTCTCCCCACTCATCCATTCTTCCTTCACATAATTTTTTTCATTATTCAGTTCTCATCTCCTTATGAACAAATAGCCTCTACATATTTACATAAGAGCCACCGCAACTCTACGTAACAGCCATGGTGGCACAGTGGTTAGAATGCAATACTGCAGGCTACTTCTGCTAATTAATGGCTGCCAGCAGTTTGGCAATTCAGATCTCATTGGCTCATGGTTGATTCAGCCTTCCCTCCTTCTGAGGTGGGTAAAATGTGGACCCAGATTTTGGGGGCCAATATGCTGACTCTGTAAAACCACTTAGAGAGGGTTGCAAAGCCCTGTGAAGTGGTATGTAAGTTTAAGGGTTACTGCTATTTCCTCCATATACTCTCTTTTAAATTAAAACCATATTAATTCAGCATTCATTCTTGGCTGTATCTCCTCCTCTTCCTCCACTTACTAAGCATTCCACTTCTAAAATTCTCTTGACATCAGGTCTCTCATTTACAGACATTTTTGCTATACATCCGTTGCTCACTAAACCAGACACTATCCATTATCCTTGTATCTGAATTTCTGTGTTAAAATTTCTCTATTCATTTCCTGAAATTTAGTATGCATTTGGGCAAGAAACAGAATACCATATAATTGCTTTACAATAAGTCTTTTATGTAAATCTTTCAATGGTTTATTCTTTTTTTAAAAAACAATCTAACACAGTTCCCTAAACTTTGATTCATAATTTTTTAGAATATAATTCTCAGTGCTTCAAATGATCTACATAACATTTGTTGTAAACCATTTAATTTTCAGCCAGTAACAGGGCAATGTCTGCATACAAAATATATAAACATTCATATTCTCTAATTAGTATACTTTTAATATCAACATGGGCATTCCTTATACGTTTATTTTTAATATATTAAACAATCAGGGGAACATCATAGATTTGTCTCCTTGTTCACTTTTGGGACATTTGATAAGTACTCCATTTATTGTAATATTATAGACTATTATTAATCATGTTTAGTACCCAGTCTTCAGGTTTCATTTTCATGCAAAACATTCCATAATGTAACCTTATTAAGTTAATCATATGCTCTTAACCACATCTTCCACCTGCTCTTTGAAAGGAACTATAAAAGTTCAAGAGAATCTTCAAGTTGCACAGCACTCCTGTCTGAAGTCCACATTTCCTCTAGTTGGATAGTACAACTCAACCCAACCCAGCCAAGAATCAAGATGGACATTCAGATGCACTTAGTCCGGTTAATTTCTCCCCATCTAGACCCACATACAGCCTCCAGACACTGGGCAGAATTTCAAGAGTTTCACTTGTCTGGCCTGAATTTGAGAGGTATAATTTGGTTATAATGTACAATATCTTTCTCTTACTTTTGCAGCAATCATTTTCTCACAATATTCTTCTCATTCATAGCCTCTTTTAGCTCATCAATCCAGCAAACATCCTTCTTTTATACTTTCTATTAGTGGAAATTCTATACATTTATGTGGCATTTTGTAATATTTTTTTCATTCTGCTCCAAGTAGCTTCTACTGCCATTTTCTAATTTCTTATTTCTGTGTTCATCCTATTTTTTCTTTCTCATCCATTTCTTCCAAAAAATTAATAGTTATTCATCTGTCACTATTCTTGTTCATTCCAGAACCCGAGAATGGATTGATTATTCTTCAGATCTCTTGTTTTTTTCTACCTTTCTCATGAAATATATTCACTGTAAATTTCCCCAAAGCCTTTAGCTGGTTTTTCCTTATCATAGTGTTGGTAACATGCAGTTATCATTGACTTATACGTTCCTGTCAAAGTTGTATGTATGTGCTTGTGGAGAGGGGGAGGAGGGAGGGAGGGGGAGAGGGAGGGAGTGGGGGAAGAAAAGGGTGGAATCTCCATGCATCCTTCCCAGCCCATATATAACCCCACACAAGCTATCCCACTGTGATAATCTCATCCCAAGTATAGTCAATGGGAAGTTGCAGATAATCAGAAGTCCTCTTGCTTCTTTTTTTGCCCATCCACAGTCATTTTGTTTCTTTGTTTAGTAATGAAATATATCTGAAACAGTAACCCAACAGGATATAGGTTGTCTACTATTTCTGATATTTATGTTTACCCTTTACTTCCCTGCATACATTCACCAATTCCACCTTACATTATCACCTCATTCAGATTTTTTTTCAACCTTCCCTCTTATTTTGGTTTCAAGATATGGAATCTATTATTTTCTGCTTAAATTCATTTGCTAATACATGCTCCATCCTATTTACTTCTTTTTCATTCCAACCCACATTTTTTTTATATTATCACCTGATGGCCTATTGTTGTCAATCCCCTCCATCCATAATGACTTTGGACATTTATTTTAGTTATTTATTTTTATTTATTTATTTTAGTAATAATGAAAAGATACAGACTAGATTAGCAGCCTGTCATGTGGTGTCCCTGATAATGGGAATGAATATGGTTTGAAACTAATATTGACATTGAAATTACTTGTCAAATCTTTGTAGTTCTTGCTGTTGTTCTTGCTGTTGCTACTATTACCTATTGCTTCCTGCTGCTAGCAGATACCACTAGTTCAGCCTTGGGATCCTTTGACAGATAACAAAATCCATCAATTTGTCTAAGTGCATGTAACTGGTTATGTGAAGATGTTTGAATATTTATACACAGACACTGATGCATGCATACACACATATTCCTATCAGCTGTGATCTTTAACAAAAGGGATTGTATGTCTGTGGAGATTCTCAGTTATTCAGGCCATGTTAGTCCCAAAAGGATAAGAAGTGAAACATCTTCAAAGGAAAAACAAAGTCTAGTTGCTGTTGGAAAAAGTCACTTTGGAAAAGGGGATTGTACCAAAGATTTTTCAATGGGAACAAACTTTTGAATGATTGTTGTCCAATTTGAAATATATACATACTATGTCTCTTCAACCTTTTGCATCTCATAAAAAGAAGAAGAAAAACAGGAACATTTTTTCTTCTCAGCAATACCCAGACATTTATTCATTACTTCTTTGTTTAAAATATCAACTTTATGCTTTTTCTTCTTCTTACAACCTTTATGAAATATGTTAATCAGTTTGTTTATAATATGATTCACTCTTGTGTCTGCTTTAAATGTTTTTCTCCCTCATTGCTAGAAATTAAGCCCTGATAGATATTGTATTTTTGTTCTGAATGAAAAAAGAGGCTTTTCCACTAGAACCCTGACTAGAGTCTCTGTGTGCTTCTTAAGACAGGATGTCTCATCTGTACTCAGTTTTATGGAAGGAAGAATTTTTTTTAATGAACTTCAATTTGCCTCAGAAATATTTTTTAGCAGATGATAATGATAATAAGACTAACCCTAATTAGTCTTAAACTTAGAGACTGGAGATCTGGGAAGTTCAAAGTCTGTGTGATGGTAAGGGATATCATCAAACACTAGCAGTGATCCTATCTCCTCAAAAATTGAAGTCACATCCCTTGAGCTATGTCTGCCCTTTGTAATATATTTCTCTCTGGGATTTAGATGGCCCTAGCCTGCTGGCTTGGCAGAATGATTGAGAATATCATGTTATGTAATTCTGTGATTCTAATTCTGTTGTATGCTATTATTTTTATCTCATTGTTCTCTTTAAAAAAATAATAATAATTCCATGTTAGATACTCAAAGTCAGAATTGAGAACTGGGAGGCCATACAAGGCAACTGACTAAATACATATCTACTTATACACATATATTTCCTTTAGAAGCAAACAAACTGAACATATAGCTCTGCAATGCTCAAGAAAGGCAATCCATTCTGATTTGTCAATAGCTGCAAAAATCAGGACAACCTATTAGCATTTTCTAGATATCTCATTGCTGTCATCCTGTATTTATTTTGGAGATCTGCAGCCTGTGATGGATATGTCTGCCCTTTTCCTGAAAAGTCAGAAAGAATGTAATCTGGAATAATAATTAGAGAACCTATGAAGTCTTCAGCTTTCCAACTAGAATACAATGGCCAACTCAAGAGAAATAATGAAGGAGACAGTAGCAGCAGTTGTGCTGGTCAGACAGAATATAGTTAATTGGGAATTGGGAGCTGTCTCCTTAAGGGAATGCCTCATGGTAAATGTAGTTAATGCCTCATGGGAAATGTAGTTCATGTCATGTGATCACATTTGTAATCCTGATTGGTCACTGAATTAACCCCTAGTTGGGTTGAGGGAAGCCTTTGTTCTTTCCTTGCCTGGACCCAGCAGCATGCTGGATCCTTTGCTGTATCATTATGGGATGAAGATAACCATATTTTCACACTATGAAGACAACTATGCAAAGATTGGACATTAGATGAATCTCAACATAACTGTGAGTTATACCTTGAGGATACCTATTACAATCCAATAAAGAAACTTTGTATGGAAGCCTTTAGTTTATCTAACTGTCTTTATATTCAACCAGAAAGTTAAAGACAGAACAGCAATTACAGCTTTTGCCTTATTCATGTCTACTTCCTTTCATGCTATACTTCTTCTGTAACTCCTGCTAGGCCTTTGTAGTTGGTTACCAACCTGACCAGCAAAAATCAGGATCCATTAAGCATGATTAAAAAAAGATACAAAAAAATTGCTTACTTGCTGCTTATAGGTCTTGGTGCTCTCTCAGCCTAGTTGTTTATTTGCAGATATTTCATTATTCAATTAGATAACATCATCAGTGCTAGAATGGAAGAGGAGTTTGCTCTCTGTTTATATACAGTGGCTTTCCCTGACAGTAGGAACATTCTTGGTAGTTCTTTGATTAGACTATTGTTTTTTAGTTGGTAGTTCCTTGATTGGGGTATTGTTTTAAATTGCTTAGTGTTAATCTAAGTGTTGGTTGCTGATCAGGACTGTATTCTTTTAGCTTTTTAATTGTATCTTTTCAATGGTGTATAGATGTTGTTTATTTCTATGTGCCTGTTGATAGTTGATTTGTCTGAATGCCAGGCTTCCATAATTTCGAAGATGAAACTATAGTGAAGTTTCTGTGTTATACAACTAAGGAATTTTCATCATAACTTCTGACTGCTAGTTAATGTTCATGACACTCTTTGCTAGTTTTCCGCCTGTTTGTTCTATATAATGATTGTTACAGTATTTACACTGTATATTGTAGACTACTCTTAAATTTTCTTCTGGACTACTGGGTCTTTTGGTTTACTTAAGGCATTTTGAAGGGCTTTAGTTGGTTTGTGTGCTACAGCAATGCCATGTGGTTGTAATAGTCTGTTGGTTGTTTTTGAGATGTTTTTGATGTTTGACAGTGTTATCCTTTTCACAACTCATCTTGATTGTGTTATAGTGGCTTGAGAAATCAGGCATTCTTGATAAAGTTGTGTGGTTATCAATTTTTCCAGATTATCCTGTGTAGATAATTTATTTCTTTTTCTGATGTTTAGGTTGTTACAGTGTGTGCAGTTTGTTCCCATTAGAGTATTAGGGTTCAGAAAACCTAAAGAGCCTCAGCTTAGAAAATGTTGATACTGGAATAGTCTTTTTCTCTGTGCTGACAAGCTGCCCATAATCATGTTTGGCTTCATGACTTTTATGCATAGATTATCTTGAAAAGGAAGAATAAAGAATGGGAGCTAATATGAAAATAAGGAGATTGGGGTTAAAGATAACTTTTAGAAGTTAGCTTCATGAGGTCAATATAACTCATTGATATATTGACAAACATTTATAGAAATGTAATCTGAAACTTATAAATCATTTGATTCCAATTAAATCAGTGAGGGAAAAATAGTTTGTGACTTTACATCTTGAAACAAGTAAAAAAATGTTGCTTGTTCCATTTCTGTGTGGATTATTGTTTCCCTACCTACAGTGTTTTGTGGACAATCATCCTGCAGGATGTCATTTCTAGCCCTGAACATTTTTGATCTTTTGGTGTTACAGAAGAATGTTTTTTTGAGCATTTATTTCATCCATACATTCTGATCTTTCAACCCTTTCTTAGTAGAAAAATCTTGAATTCTCCACGCCCCTCCTGATACAAACAGCTCTTGAGGCATTTACAGTCAACACTGACTTCAAGCTATATAATGCTTGCTTAGACTTTGCAAAACAGGAAACAGTTTAGGGATTTGTTTTATTTTGTTTTGACTGTAAGGTCAGGGGTCTTTTATTTAGAAAGGTCCTAGCCAAGCAAGCAATCTTAGCTGAGTGGAAAGAAATCTTATGGCCTCTGTTGATGAAATCTATTCTTTTTTAGCTTTATATTTTTTATGAAATCCACATGATTCAAGAATTTTTTTATATATCAGATATTTTGGAATATATACAAAATCTCTCAAAATATGTGCTGTGAAGTCAGTTTTGTTATAAGTGGAGCAGACTAGTCTACAAACTCCATTTTGTTTTAGGAACAAAATCACTATGCTTCTACTGCCAGAGGCTGGCTATACAAATCCAAACTTTTATACCATGGCTATGGATTGGACAAGCCTTGTTCATGATAGATTAGTACTGTAGGTCCTACAAATTACTCCATGAAACATTTTACTCATTAACAAAATACTCTTCTACTTTGGCTTCAGGCTGGAAAGCAGAGGTGGTATTCAGCTGGTTTATACCAGTTCTGGTGACCAAGTAGCAAGAATTTGGCGTGGGTCGCAGAACTGGTAGCAACTTCTGGTTGGCCATGCCCCCGAATTGATTCCCCAGTTGCCTGTCACTCAATTGCCCTGCCCACCCAATGCTCTCTTGCTTGCACAGCTTGCCCATCCATCAGTCACCCTGCCCAGTTACTCTTCCCTTCCTATGTGGCATGCTGGGCCCTCATGGCTTGCCTAATCTGACTTCCCCACATAGCACCAGCACCCCAACTGAGCAGCCCTGAGCTGCCTGCTCACAGGTAAGCCTGCAAGTCGCATTAGCCCCCCCCCCATTCCCAGATCTTGGCAGCCCCCCCACTGTTCCCGGGCTCAGCTGGCAACTAGGGAGCATGATGCTTTGCTGCCCGAATTGCCCCTTCCTTTCCCGCCCATCAATCTGCGCACTTTGGGTGAGTACAGGCAGCTGCTGTGAGAATGCTGTGATCGAGCCCTAATGCTGATGGTGGGGAAGGAAGATCCATACTGGGTTAGTTGCGATCAGCCAAAGGGCTGCCTAGGGGGGCATGATGAGGTGAGGCTGCCTTTTGGACCCAGCTTCGGCTTCCATAGAACCTTCCATGTGGGAAGCCTAAGAGAAAATGCCTCCCCTGAGGGTTGTCTGCTTGCCCATCCTCCGGCCTGGGAGCGGCGTGTCCCCATGTCATGGGCTGATGTGGGCCCCAAGGCAGGGTGGTGGTCAAATAGGCAGCAGCCCCGAGCAGTGCCCGAAAGGCAGTCAAATCTCACCAGCGCAGATCTTCCTTTCCCGCCTATACCTTCCAGCCCATGGACTTCTTTGAGCGGCAGCCCGCACTCTGCCAAAACACTCTCCTGGTGAGGGAGGGGCAGCTGCCCTGGGCAATGCAGGCAGAGAAGCCTTGTGCTTCCTGGTCCCCAGGAAGGCAAGCCCCAGAAGCTTCTGGAGAATCCGGGCAGGGGATGAGATATGGGCTGGCAGGGAGCCGAGTGGTGACAGCTCTGACCTAGCTGGTTTGCCTTTCCCTCTGCCACCAGCTGCAGGAGCAAGGTAATGTTTCAGGCAATCAGGAAAGTCAAACTGCTCCCTAGCCCAGAGCTGCTGGTGGGGGAGGGGGAGGGGGCATGATGCTGCAGCACTCGCTTTGCTTGAAGTTCTCAGCCCTTTCCTTTCCCTAAAAGTGGGAGGGGAGGAAGTCTTTGGAAGTCTCAAAGGGGCGGCCCCTTTGTTGGACCTGGAAGCCTTGCCTGTCAGCTTTTCCAGGCAATGTGGGACAGGAGACTGGCCAGGAAGAACCCTCATAAGGAGCTATGCTGCCAGACGTTTGAACGTTTGTGTGTGTGTGTGTGTTCATTTCAAGTGGGTCTCCTCTTCTAGTTTTAGAAGGCGAGAGGGAAGGACAGAGAGAGAAAGAGAGAGAGAGAGGTGGGAAGTGAGGGGAAGAGAGAGAGAGAGGGAAAGAGAAAAAGAGAGAGGGAAAGAGAGAAAGAGAGAGAGAGAAGAAAGAGACAAGAAAGAAAAGAAAAAGGGAAAGAAAGAAAAAGGAAGAAAGAAAGAGAAAGGGCTAGACAAAGACGGGATGGAAGGAAGGGAACGAAAGAAAGAAAGAGAGAGCAGGAAGGAGGGAGGGAGAAGAGGGGAAAAATTGAGAGGAAGGAAGGACACAAACCCTAGCTTCAGAAGACTTTGAAATAGGACAGGACTCTAGGGCTGGAACTGGAAGGGATCTTCTTCTAGTCCAAGGGTTTTTGAAGTTTGCAAGTTTAAGACTTGTAAACTTCAACTCTCAGAATTCCTGAGCTAACATGACTGGAGGAGGAATCCTGGGAGTTGAAGTTCACAAGTCTTACAGCTGTCAAGTTTGAAGACCCCTGTTCTAGTCCAACCCCCTGCTCCAGCAGGAGCTCCTAACAGAATCATAGAACAGCAGAGTTAAAAGGAACATTGGAGGCCATCTAATCCAACCCCCTGCTCCAGCAGGAGACCTGATATCATCTGTGTTCCATACTAGCAGGCTTGTAGGCCTGCATTCCTATTGGTCCAGAAAAGCCGGGCTGTGACAGAACTAAGCGTTCTGATTGGTTCTTTTTCGGCTGCCGCGATTGGGTAAAACCAAGCACGGCAAGCTCAAATGCATGTCATAGGCAACCTAGCCGCAGCCAGCTCTATAAAAGGAGCTGCCTCGGCTGGGAGTCTTGTCTCAGTATCTGGTTTCCTAATAAAGAGCTGTTGTCACTATTTTGAGTCTCGTCTCTCCTTGGGACCCACTGCCCAGACTTAACACTGGCGACGAAGGTGGGATACTGAGACAACAGAGCTGACTAGCACGTGGCAGAGAGCGCATAGACGACCTGCAAGATGGCCAGCAGCGCCGTGCCACCCGCACCATTCAATCCAGCCAGCGAGGACTGGGAGTCCTACATTGATCATTTCCAAATGTTCTTGGAATCAAACAACCTGAAGGACGCCACCGGCAGCAAGAAGGTTTTTCTAACACACTGCGGACCCGCCGTTTTTAAAATGGCCAAGGCGCTCACGAAGCCAACAGACGTCAAGACCATGGATTGGGATACCCTAGCTCCCATCCTCTGGAACCACTATGCCGCGGCGGTGCCGATTCTCATCCGTCAGCATGACTTTTACCAGAGGGATCAGCGCAAGGGCGAGAGTATTGGAGAGTTCGTAGCCGACCTGAGGGACCTAGGAGGCTTATGTGGATTTGCCAATCTAGATGAAGCCATGCGTGACCGAGTTGTCCTCAGCCTGAAAGACCCAACTCTCCAAAGCAGACTGATGGCTAAAGGAGACATCTCCCTCGCTGATGACGTAGCCAAAGCCACCGCAGCCGAGGCCACCTGTAAGTCAGCGGTGCGAATGCGGCGTTCAAACGGAAATGACCGCCAACCCACCAGCGAGATGGCAACCGCAGCAGACAAACATGCAGCATCCACCCACCACGGTGACATCGAATCCCCCTCTGACAGCGAAGAGGAAGAAATTCACAGACTTCAGTCAGAACGTGAGTGATGAGACCGGCGCGGTCATAAGTCGAGTTACCAATGTGCCCGCTGTGGAGGAAATCACCCATGTTCTGAATGCAAGTTCCTGGACGCTGTTTGCCGTTTTTGTGAAAAACGAGGGCATATTGCCAAAATATGCCGTAACAAATGAAATTCCAGCCCCTGGCGATGGGGAAACAGCCCAAGAAGAAGAGATGGCACCCCCACCATAAACCGGGACCGCCATAATGACAGCCGATGGAACCGGTCACCATTGACCATGCTTCATCAGTAGACGCACGAAAGATACGTGTAGAGGTCAACATCGAGAATCAGCCTTGCACCATGGAGGTACACTGGTTCCTCCCTCTCTGGTCTCCTGGAGGACCATCAAAAGACTAATTCCCAGCATCCGCCGCCAAGAGCTTAGCAACCAGAAGCTAATATTAAGCTAATATTAAGAGACTATCAAGGTAATCGCATTCCAGTCGTTGGCACTGGGCATTTTAAAGTCTCGTTCAGAAACCACACCACCATCCTACCACTCACAATCGTCGATAAAGACAGACCCAGCCTACTCGGGTTGCAGTGGTTCGCACCGTTGGGGATCGAGATGGCAGGCATCAACCACACAGAAGATGGAAACTGGGAAACAACGCTCATCCAGGACTTCCAAGAAGTCTTCAGTGAACATCTAGGCAAGTACAAGGGGTCCCCTATCTCCTTTAATCTCAGCCCTGACATTGCTCCCATCCGTCTCAAGCCGCGCTGAGTGCCTTTTGCACTCAAGCCTAAAATAGATGAACAATTAGACAAACTAATAGCACAAGGTGTGTTAGAACCCGTCGATCATGCCCATTGGGAGACCCCAATTGTCACCCCCATCAAACCCGATGGCTCCCTGAGAATTTGTGGTGACTACAAGGCCACCCTCAACCACGCATTGCAGCAGAGTGTCTACCCAGTGCCAGTAGTCCAACATCTCCTGCACTCACTAGGGGGTGGCAAGGTCTTTGCAAAGCTCAACCTGGCTCAAACTTATCAACAACTGCCAGTCGATGCTGAAACCGCCGAAGCCCAAACAATAGTGACACATAGAGGGGCGTTCAAATGTAACCGGCTCCAGTTTGGGGTCAGCGTCGCACCGGGCATTTTTCAAAGTCTAATGGAGAGATTGTTGCAGGGTATTAAAGGAGTCGTGCCCTATTTCGACGACGTCCTGGTAGCAGCCCCTACCAAAACACAATTGGAAAAATGACTGAGGGCAGTCCTATAGAAATTCAAAGACGCTGGCCTCAAGGTGAAAAAGGAAAAGTGCCAATTATACACTGAAAGGGTTGAATTTCTTGGCTACCTCCTTGACAAACAAGGAATTCACCCCACATATAAAAAATAGAAAGCCATCAAAAATGCCCCCAGACCAAAGAACAAAATGGACCTCCAAGCCTTCCTCGGACTCATTAACTTCTATAACATTTTTCTACCCCAGAAAGCAACTGTTGCAGAACCTCTGCATAGACTCCTTGATAAAAAGGCTTCCTGGATATGGGGACGGCGAGAAGAGCACGCTTTTCACCAGACAAAAAACCTTTTGACTTCAGACGCAGTCCTCATGCAATACAATGAAACGTTACCTCTGACTCTTACTTGCGATGCATCGCCTTTCGGGGTTGGCGCCATCCTGAGCCACGTTTTACCAAATGGAATGGAAGCCCTCATTGCATTCTTTTCCAGAACATTGTCCAAGCCAGAGAGGAACTATAGCCAGCTGGACAAAGAAGCCCTCGCCATCATTTCAGCATGTATTCAAATGAATACATTTATGGTAGGACATTTTCCATTATTACAGACCATAAGTCCCTACTTGGCATATTGGCGGGTGACAAACCCACTCCACACATCTTGTCACCTAGAATGACAGGATGGTCTGAATTTCTTGCTGCTTATAATTACAAATTGATACATCGCCCTGGCAAGACAATCTCGCACGCCAATGCCTTAAGCCGCTCCCCCTTGCCAGACTTGCAAGAGGACCCAGCACCCACATTACCAGTCTTGCAAATTGAAACAATCCCCATGCCACCAGTAACTGCGCAAGACATCGCCCATGAAACTAGGAAGGACAGACGCTTGGCACGAGTTCTCAGCTGGGTGGAGAGGGGATGACCAGAAACCGAGCCAAACGATCCTTTTAAACCGTTTAAAAGCCGGCAAACTGAACTCTTTTCACAAAAAGGTTGCGTGGTGTGGGGAGACCGGGTAGTAATACCAGAGACACTACAGAAAAAAGTTTTAGACTTGCTGCATGACGGGCACCCTGGTATTGTGTGCATGAAAGCCCTGGCCAGGAGCTACGCTTGGTGGCCAGGCATGGACAAGCAAATTGAAACCTGGGTCGCCGCTAGTAACAGATGCCAAGAGACTTGCCCAGCTCCCCCTAAGGCCCCACCATTAGAATGGGAAACACCCAGATGCCCTTGGTCGCGCATCCATATTGACTTCGCAGGGCCAACCAAGGGGCACACCTTCTTAATCACTGTTGATGCCTATTCAAATTGGCTCGAGGTAAGCACAATAAAGACAACCACCACAGAAGCTGTCATCAAGAAATTAAATAGACTTTTCACAATGCATGGTCTGCCAGATGTTATCGTTTCTGATAATGAGCCACAATTTACCGCCTTAGCTTTTGAACAATACTTGGCAGACCGCGGCATCCGACATGCATTGACATCGCCAACTCACCGGGCGGCGAATGGTAGAGCTTAACGCATGATTCAATTTACAAAAAAAAAAAAACTCTGCACAAAATGGAACATGGCGACATCCACGAGAAGATCACCAGGATGCTTCTTCTACAACATATCACACCCAAATACCACCACCAACAAGAACCCAGCAGAGCTATTAATGGGCAGAAGACTCAGGTCACCTCTAGACCGCCTGCACCCTGCTTACACTCCAGAAAAACCCCTTGGTTCCAGCAGCAAGCACCGCGCCTTCAAGGTAGGAGACACTGTAGGAGGCCAAAAATTTTACAGGGGACCCACTTTGGATCCCTGCAAAAATCACCCAAGTCACAGGCCCCTGCTCCTACCAGCTCGAGACCACCGATGGGAGGTCGTGGAAATGTCATATCGACCAGTTAAGATCCAGGCTGGCCGCTTCCCCCCCTCATAGACTCTAACCAAGAAATCAGAGGGGGGGGAACCTCAAGTTCAGAAAATGAACGAACATCTGTACAAGTAGAACACCCCGCACAGACATTAAACAAAAACCAACAATACTTACCAGCCAGAAGGGAGTCATGGCAGACAGGCACTTCACCTGGAAGCAGCGGCCGGACAAGCTCTACCAGCCCAGAGAGCCCAGGCGGGAGCAGCAGAGCAAATGACTCAACCGACCCAGAATCACCAGGCAGGAGTCACTGCCAGAGGACCGGCTCACCCTTCCAGGCAGTTCCATCTTGCAGCTTGAGAGTGATGCAGAGCCCGTCCGAACCCGATTGTGAACAGAGACACTGTGAACTGCGCAAGTCTAATAGGCAGGTACGAAGACCCGCCTACTTGCATGATTACGTTACCCCACCCCTTGGACGGAACCAAGAGGGGAGGGGTGTTCCATACTAGCAGGCTTGTAGGTCTGCATTCCTATTGGTCTGGAAAAGCCAGGCCATGATTGGACAGAACTAAGCATTCTGATTGGTTCTTATTCGGCTGCCGCGATTGGGTAAAACCAAGCGCGGCAAGCTCAAATGCATGTCATAGGCTGCCTAGCCGCAGCCAGATCTATAAAAGGAGCTGCCTCAGCTGGGAGTCTTGTCTCAGTATCTGGTTTCCTAATAAAGAGCTGTTGTCACTATTTTGAGTCTTGTCTCTCCTTGGGACCCACTGCCCAGACTTAACAATCTGGAATCTGGATTATTTTGGTGCTGAAGGGGACATTAAGAAATAAAGAAATATAGTAAAATATATTATAGCATTAAGTAGAGAGCTACTCTCAAGGCGTTTATTATCTCTCTGTTGTAAAAAAGATTTTCTTAACCTTTTACTTGTTGTAAAACAATTATAAACACATACCTGAAATCAGTTGCACCCCTCTCTTATTAAGACACCTGATTGTCCCATATAAATCAATCTGAATCCATCTGTTTTCCTGGATTGATACATTTCACCCCATGGGAATGAAACGTACCTCTCTGGAAATGTAAATCCTCTATTCCACACCTTTGAAGTATGCTGATGATAGCCTCCTTGTATTCAATTGTGATCAATTAGATGGACAATAGGAGAAGAGATAGGGAGATATTTGTCTTTTGCAGGAAAGATGTACCGTATTTATCGGCGTATAACACGCACTTTTTCCCCCTGAAAATAGGGGGAAAATGATGTATGCGTGTTATACGCCGATGTCCCGTTCCCAATAGTGCCTAGCGGCGGCGCAGCGTCATGACGCTGCGCCCGCCGCATATTAAAGGGAATGCGTGTTATACGCCTGTGCGTGTTATACGCCGATAAATACGGTAAATCTAAGTTAGAGAGTTTTACATTGCAGTTATTCCATTTCTAAGACTCTTAAAGCTACAGGGCATTTTTCTGTATTTGTAGAATTTTCCTCTCATGTCTCTTGTGATGTGCTAGGAACTTCTTCCCAAATCTTTAACTTTAATCAAAGAATAAAAGTCTGCTTTCTTTGATTTGCAAGCCTCCATTTAAGTCTTTGTTTGGTTCATTTTTGGCTTAAGCATACTGCCAGACTTTACAGTGCCTCTAACAGAGAAGAAAATTGGCAGAGGAGTTTACTAGGACAAGGCTGCCATGCAGAGGAACACAGAGATAGTCCTTCACTTATGATCACAATTGAGCCCAACATTTTTGTTGCTAAGCAAGAATGTTGTTAAGTGAGTTTCACTATATTTTACTCAATCCATGACATCTCCTAGGTCTAATGGTCATATGCAGGCTAGGGAAGTAAATCTGAAGGCGTGTGTAATGTTAAATGTGTGGCAGAAAGTGGACTCAGGGTGTGTTTTTACAAACGCAGTGAGGTTGAATATATATAGTTTTAGAAGAGCTCTGTGGTTTTGTGTGTGTGCATGTGTACGTACACACAGTATATATAATAGAGAGTGTATCTTTTTGTGTGCCCATGCACACACTATACCATGTAATATGAATGTACACATATGGCATATATACATAGGATTATATAGTGTATTTTGCATGTTCAGTAGTAGTAAATAAATAGAGAGGGAAATTGTATCTCTGAGGTGAGGAGAGGCCAGGCTAGGTACCCCTTGACGTGAGTGATGTCAAGTTGGCCACTCCCACCCAGCCATATGACCACCAAGCCACGCCTACCCAGTCACATGACCACCAAGCCATGCCCACCAAATAAGCCACGCCCACAGAACCGGTAGTAAAAATGTTTGAATCCCACCACTGCTGGAAAGCAACTGCCACTATTGAAAGATTTGATTCAAAGTTTTATAGCTGATCTTTTCAAGTGTATAGGTTATCTGAATCTGGCCCATATGATATAAAAAGAACTTAGCTGCAAATTTGGCTGTGAATGAATCTGGACATTCCACTGAGTTGCATAGCATAAGAAATGCTAGCATAATTTGGAAAGAAAGCAACAAAAAATACACAACATGTAATTCGTAATATTTATTGAGGAATTTTGCATTAAAAAAAACCTGCATTAGGAAATGCACATAAAAAATCCAGAAAGATTATTTGTTTTTGTCCTTTAAATAAATCCTCAGGAGGTATTTATACTAAAGTTTTATAAATAAGATACTCTAAAAGCTTCTCTGAATAAACATGGCAAACTGAATTTGTTTCATATTTTCTACCTATTTCTTAGAAATAATTCACCATACAGGAATATATTCATAATATAATATACAGTATAGTGTGAAATTGTTCTCACTTTAGTCCATTTATTGATACTGATTTTTAATACATTACAGGAGTTTCAATCAGAAGTTTTATAATATAATCTACAAATGCTTAGGGTTGTAGACAAAATCTGAACTATAGTATTGAGCTATAGTTTTTTTACACACTGGACAGACACACCTGCCCTGCTTTGTCACTTCCAGCAATTCAGCACATATTTATTTGTTAGGTAATTTGATTAGAAATTTGGAGAAATTTTCAGGATCTGTCATTTGACTAAAAATCTATCACACAGGAAGGCTTGTAGCTGCAGTATTTATATGTGTTTTTATCACTTATTTGCTCCAATTTTGTATTTTTATCACTAGTTGACTCATTTTCCATCTGATTTTCCATAGCTAAAAATAATGAAATAATAGCTATTTCTTGATAAACCTCTATAACTTATTTTCTGGAGTAGAGTGGAAACATAAAATATTTGACAGGAGGGAAATGCATTTTCTCAATCAATAACTAAAGCCTCATGTTACACAAAAGAGATAAAATATATACAATAAACAGTGACCATCTTTTGTGTTCCTTGCCTTTATAGTGGTTTTTGGTTTTTAGAGATCCATGAATGCAAGGAAAGTACAGCATGATCATGCTCGGCCACAAAAGAAGAAAAATATAACAGTGAATGCCAGGGTATAAAGGAGATCAGTCCATAAATTAATTCATGTTTCAGTTGTGCTTCTGGTGGGAGAGAGGTTCCCTGAGGATGGGTTCCAGCATGAAGAAGAAAGCTCAGAAGACTCAGCCTCTGGTCCTGGTGACAGATCCAGACTGAATCCTCCAACATTATCCTGGACATATATTTTCATTCATTTGTGAGTTGTGCTTCTATCTCACTGTGTGGTTGTCATGTCCCTGGTGGAGCTGGCTCTGAGGGAGAGGAGGAACAGCTGACAGGGAGTGGAAGTGTGGCTCTAGAGGTTGTGGAGGAGGCTGGGGAAGAGCAGGGGCTGGCTGGGCAGTCAGATGAGGACCCAGGCCCATCCTAGGGCACACAGGGAGGAAATGATAAAGGAGAGACATGGTCTACTGGGGAGGAGAGGACCTTGATTCTCTTCATGGGCTGCAACTGTGACAACTGGATAAGAGGATGGACATGCATACAGGCGAGTGCTGGAAACAAAACCTGGAAATATCTCTAGTTTATTGTTCCTCTCTGAGTTTGGCGTCCTTCCCAGTGTGTGTTCTGATTTCTGTGGACGTCTTCAAGCCCTTATCTTGCCTGGTTTGTGTTGTTTTTTATTCTTTATAATTTAAATGGCATTTCCACTTTCTTGTAACTGCTTATGTGGGAGTTTTTTGTCTCCAGTCAAGGACATTTGGAGCTTGGAAGCAAAGTGAAGGGCTTCACCTGTTTTTTTGTGACTGTGTTTATTTTGTATCCCACCTTGGGTCATCACAGGGGTCCTTGGTGCCCTTTGAGCTTGGTGGGTTTTTTGCAACTCCTTTACCAAGAGTTGTCCCCATGTGTTATTTAAGGCAAAATCTATTCTGAAAAACCAAACCCTCTTAATCAGCCTTTAAAGATGCTGCCATTCCACCACTATGCTCAATTTTTTTTTGTCTTTAAGTAGCTGTGTTAAATATACTGTTTAGGGCAGGGATTCCCAACCTTTTCTATATACTGCACTCCTAGAATGCTTCTGATATATTCTTGCACCCCTTAAAAATAAAAAAAAAATGCATATAATTATACATATACACTATAATTTTGAAACTTCTAAACCCAGGTTTTCACACTTGGAATATTGTCTCACACGCCCAGTCGGTATGAGCACCCCTGGTCGCGAATCCCTAGTTTAGGGAAACAGAAAAGCTGGAGTGAAATAAGACATTCTTGCTTCTTACAAATATATAGTTCACATAAACAGCCATTTTTGCATCTTCAACTACTATTCCTTGATAATAAGTTTTCTTAAAAGTCTGCCTTTTTTAAAACCCAAGTGGATAAAAACCAATGTATTATTGATTCATTTGCTCATTATTGGAATTCATCTGTTGCTCTTTAAGAAAACTAAGACAAGTCTACATCAATGACCAAAGGACACAATAACATCTTACTTTAAAAATTCTAGAATGAACTGTAGTTTCTCTTAAATATGGAATTTAAAAATGTGCATAGTCATTCTATGAAGTTGTTAACACAAAATACATTGATTTATCATTTTATTTCATTGCATGGGATGATAACCAGATATGATTTTAACCTGTTTGTATTCCACTAATTTCAAATAGACTTACTAGAATATTTGACATCACTAATGGTTGTTCCCAGATGATTTCTGAGCAGCCTAAATATAAGCTAAATTTATCTGAAATATCCATGGTTTCTAACTTGAGGTAGTCCTTGAGTTCAACAGGTCATTTAGTGACCGTCTGTGATATCTCCCTTGAATGACTTCCCAGATATATTCTGAGATGTCAGTTCAGGGTAGGATAAGTTCATTCCTGGCACATCAGGAGCTAAATTGATTGAGGCTCTGAATGGCCATCCAGAAGGGATTTGGAGGAGGCTTCAGCTAGGGAAGTTTGCAGTGGCAGAAGGGTAGTGAAGAAGAGGAAGAACTGCCTTCTGCACCTCATCCAAGATCATGTAAGGCAGAGAAAAGGCAGGAGCAGAGGAGATCAGCCAAACTATTTAAGATCTTGATGGGCTGTACCAGAAGCTGGCTATGTATTATAGCAGATGGAAATGTTGCTGGAAACAACATATTTGTTTTCTAGCTGTTTGTTTGATTGTCGTGATTCCTGCTTTACTCTGGATTGACACCGTGTTTGGAATTATGCCTTAGAGACTCTGAACTTTCCTTGGCCCATGTGTGTGGATTTAAGTTTATCTTGTGTGTGGATTTAAGTTTGTCTTTTAGAGTTAGTTTGTTTGAGCAATTTTCAAGTTCTTCGTGGATTTTTGGGCCCTTGTTCTGCGAACTAACCTTGATCTTCTTGTGTCTGGACTTGATTGTGACAGTTTTGGGGTTTTGGCAAAGGGAATTGCTGGGGAATAATAATAAACTCACCAAACCACAGTTTTACACACACACACACACACACACACACACACACACACACACACACGTGTGTATGAGTGAGATGGGCAACATACTGTCCGAGGTTACAATGGCAACGAAAAAAATTACTCATGACTGTTTTTCACACTTATGGCCTTTGTAGCATTCCCAGGGTCTTCTGATCAAAATTTAGATGCTTGACAACTGACTCATGCTTATGATGATTGCATGCAGTCACACTTCTGACAGGTAAAATCGAACCTGGGGAAGCCAGGTTCACTTAACAACTGTGTTACTAACTTAACAGCTTCAGTGATTCACTTAACAATTGTGTCAAAAAAGGTCATAAAATGGGGCAAAACTCAATAAATGTCTCGTTAAGCAAAAGAAATGTTGGGCTCAGTTGTGATTGTAAATTGAGGATTACCTGTATATTCATATAATAGTACAAATGAATTGTGCAGAAACTGTTGTCTAATTGCTACACTAGTGGCAATTTTGATCATATCAGTTTTCTGGACTACCAAGGGACCAGTTATAAGAATGTCCTATTTAATGATCATACATTAGGCTTGTTAATAAGGGACACTCTTTACTCAAACACTGTTGAATACAATGGAGATTCTCCTATTTAGGGAATAAAAAAAGTTAAAATGGCAGCCTTGATCAAATGTTGTGCTTGTTTCTTGACTTTTTTGATGCATTCTCCACTGTAATTGCACATGAAGTAATTATTGAGTAATTTATGCTGAGCAATTTCATACATGCCCCACAATGGTAGAACATTGCAGTATAAAAGAGGTCGGAGGCTATCAGTGACTAAAGTAAAACATACTTTACTACAGGGTGATGAGAACATTACCATCAGTGTATATATAAATCAAAAGTATGGTGTTAAAAGTATGTCATTTTTAGGAGAACAATTCTATAAGACTATTCCAGTGACATTATAATGGCTCAGAAGTCAAAGGAAGTACAGGAGACATTATTCCATTATAGTATCAAAAGAAGTGTACAAAATGCTACAATTGGCAGTGCTCAGTAGAAATTGAGAAGTCTCTTTATGCAAGTGTTTATTCTCATTGACATGTAAGAGTTACTTCTAGAAATGGCATTATGCCAATATAAATGTCCCTTTGTTTTTGGCAATGGAAGAATGTATGAAAGACTAATAAAATTGCATGTGTGATAGTTATCAAGCTTTCTGGCTACTTCTCAATCTTTTTTTAATTATTGGTGGTTGAGTCCTGGTAACACTTAGAAATTCACTTATAAATTGCTACACTGTCTTCATAGGGAACCTAAATGGACATCTCAGTTGAGCATAGTTATTTCTGTACACAAGAGACATGGAGTGAAATTAAGAGACACAAAACTAGTGGTGATATTCAATTTTTTCTCTACCAGTTCTGTAAGCGTGGCTTGGTGGGGGAGGGTCATGTGACTGAGTGGGTGTGTCCAACTTGACATCACTCATGCCCACTCAGTAGCATGACCCCCATCAAGCCACACCCACAGAACCCAGTAGGAAAAAAATATGAATTTCTATCTACCTATTTTCTGCCCAGGCAGGCCTGCCCTAATCCTGCATGCCACCCACTAGCCCTTCATCAGTGACACGCATCACCCCATTTCCCCTCTTTCAGAGGCCCCAGCCCTTAATCTCTCTGTTTCCTCCCCCGTGAAATTCATTGTCCCATGGCTGTGACTTTACCTTTCTCCTGCAGCTGGCTGCCAGGAAAGGGAAGCCAGGGTTGTGCCATTGTTGTTGCTGGGCTCCCTGCCAGCTCACATCTTACCCTTGTCATAAGATGCCTGCAGCCTCCATGTGTTGTTTTCGGTGCATCTGGACTCCAGCCATACCAAAAAAAAGATGCAGTGGCTGTAGGCTTCTTTGCAGTGAAAATTACCAACCTCTAATTTTGCTTCACTTCTGCAACGTGCCGCCAGTGCCACCACATTCTAGCCACCAGCCATGCAGGTCCACCCCATTGAGCCCATTACACTGCTCCATTAGCAATTGCTTGGGCAAGTCCCTCCGGTGCAGCTGGCTCAATGGGATGGACCTGCATGGCTGGTTCCTATAACCCGGTGGCAGCGTGTTGCAGAAGTGGAGCAAAGCCAGAGGTTGGTAATTTTCACTGCAAAGAATCCTACAGCTGCCGACCTCCAACTTTGTTCCATTTCTGCAATGCGCCACCACTGCATTCTAGGTGTTGGCCATGCAGATCCACCCCATTAAGCCCGCTACACTGCTCCATTCAGATTTGCTTGGGCAAGTCTCTCCGATGCAGCAGGCTCAATGGGATGGACTTGCATGCTGGCATCTAGAACATGGCCATGGCAGTGCATTGGAGAAGCAGAGCAAA
Source organism: Pseudonaja textilis (assembly GCF_049901715.1). Lineage (NCBI taxonomy): Eukaryota > Metazoa > Chordata > Lepidosauria > Squamata > Elapidae > Pseudonaja > Pseudonaja textilis. The sequence continues at coordinate 33,126,462 of NC_142008.1, read as the reverse complement.
GCCAGAGGTCAGCAGCTGTAGGCTTCTTTAAAGCAAAAATTACCAACCTCTGGCTTTGGTCTGCTTCTGCAACACACCACCACTGCCACATTCTAGGCGGTGGCTACACAGGTCCATCCCATTGAGCCTGCTGCACTGCTCTGTTTGGATTTGCTTGGGCAAGTCCCTCCAATGCGGTGGGATGAATGGGGTGGACCTGTTTGGCTGGCACCTAGAATGCAGTGATGGCAGCAGCACATTGCAGAAGTGGAGCAAAGCCGGAGGTCAATAATTTTCACTGCAAGAAGCCTATAGCTACCGCGTCTTTTTGACACTCCTTTGCTGTCTGGAAACAAGCCGGGAGCAGTGGCTGGAGGATTCTCCTACCAGCAAAGAGGTGGTGGCTGGAGGCTTCTTGCTGGGGGAAAGGGGATATGGCAAGACTCAGCCTAGAGTTGGGAGGCAGCTCCTGCACTCTACCTGTCCCGTTTTGGTCCCTCCCTCCAAATAGGAGTACCTTAAACGGACAGGCTGGGGCATCTGCCTTCTGAACAGCAGTGGAGAGAAGTGAAAGGAGGCAGAAAAGTGCACCCAAGTCTTCTCCTCTTCTTGGGCATATACAGAGCATGTGCAAAGTATCTCACAGTGCCATAGGAACTCGCCTACTCACAATCTCCTTGCAGAAGGGCCCAGCTTCATGTGTCACATGTGAGGTCCCAGGACATTCTGCTAGGGGACAGCGCATAGGTTACTGGCTCAATTCCGTCTGGCAAAGAAGCTGTTCTTCATGCCAGGGTGCACCCTATTGTCTGCTGTGCCAGAGTGGAGGTACTTGCCCAGGCAAGTCCATCTGGTGCTGCAGGAAATGGGGTGTGCATGCATGGCCAGTGCAAAAAACAGGGCAGCGATGGTGGGACTGAAGCTCTTTTTTGGTGCATTCGAAAAGCAGAGGCCAGTAGTTTTCACTGCAAGAAGCTTCCATTCAGCCAGCTTGGTTCTGTCTGGCAAAGAGGCATCAGCTGGGAGGCTTCTCACACCGAAAAAAAGAGGTAGCAGCTACAGGCATCTCACGAAAAGAGCGGTGAGATGTGGGCTGGTGGGGAGCCCAGTGGCTCTCAGCCTTGGCTTGCCTTCCCTGACAGCTAGCCGCAGGAGGAAGGTAAGGTCATGGCCACAACGAAAAAAGCAGTTGTAGGGAGAAAGTGAGGATTAAGGGCCAGGGCCTCTGAAGGAAGAGAAAATGGGTGACGCATCACACTTAAGCGAGAACAGGTGGTGAGCGGGTGGCGGTTCCGGGGCAAGGCCAGAACCAGAGAATCTCCAACCCAGCTGAGGCAGCCAGTGGCTCCAGGGCTTGGGGATTAGTGCATCCCTAGGGCCCCGGCCCCTGGCCCAAGGTGAAGGGTCAGCGGGTAGCATGCATTGCTTACCTTTGGTGAGCTGAGCTGAGCGGGCATCAGCAAGGCAACTGGTGAAGTGATTAGCTGGGCCACATGGCAAAAACAATATATATAGGGCGGGGGTGAGTGTGCTGAGCATCAAGCAACTGGAAAAGGTGAGCAAGCATCAAGCTGCTTGAAAGGCGAGCGAGCAGAGACTGGGTGACTGGGTCAGGGGCATGGCCACCCTGAAGTCGCTACCAGTTCAGCGACCCAGGCCAAATTGTTGCTACTGATTCTCCCGAACTGGTGCGAACCAGCTGAATACTACCACTGCACAAAACCACTGCAGGGTATTAATTAACAGCAATATAATGTAATGCTTCAATTGAATTTCATGTAGAAGAGGATAAAAGATGAAGCATCTAGATTAATTTGTTTTTATTTGCTACCTCTATTAATCTCAAGATTCACATGTGATAACTGGCAGTTAAAAAATATTTAAGGAATCATAAATTTTAGCCTTCAAATTTTACATAATCAGTTAAGGAGTGAAGAAGCTTATCACAGAATGGAAATTTTACAGAGATATTAAACTCTATGGCAGAATGCTTCATATTCTTGAATGATACAAAAAAGCTTTCCAGGTAATTTCATTCTATAAATAGCCTTTCTAATTTTCACTTTCTCTTTTAAAGTTAGCATTTTTATTTTCTGAGTTTTTGGATTATTTTTCAAGTTTTTCCCATTTGAAAAAGGAGGGTAGGGTGTAGGGTGATGTAGGGTGATGATTGTATTTACAAAACATTGTCCTAAGGAGAATTCCCATAAGACTTTCATTGTCATTCTAATAGTCTGGCATTTAAAGGGAGGCATTGTTGTTTAGTCAGCATTATATGGTGAACCTAAAGTGGAGTATTGTCTTGTCAATGAAATAAAATGTCTTAACTAGCAATATCTGGCTTTTTATATCAGTGAGTTTTTAAATTACAGTCATATGCCCTACATTAGAAAATCATTTTAATTACTGTGTATCAAGTCAAATTCTTACTTTGGACAGTGGAAACTAGCAGGAACAAATGACACATCATTTGAATCATTTATAATTAAGATAGCTCTGGAAGTGAAGAAGTAATCAAAGTTGGCCTTCTAAACAAACTGCCAAATAGGGAGATAATATGATTACTATCTTGTATTTTAAAATGCTAGGGCAAGAGAAATAGGCAGGAATTCTGAGGACTCTCGAGTATCTTTATGAATCACTCTTTGAAATAGATAAAAAATTGATCTACTTTACTGGAAGGAAAGATTGCCTGCTTTAAAGATCATATGTCACATATTAATGTATATAGAACACAGTCCCTTCTTCTCTCGATAAGTCTGAGTGGATGTGATTTTTGCCTAAGACGCCATTAAAATAAGAATTTATAATTAACATCTAGAAGGAAGCTACTTATTATTAGTTGCTTGCTACCTTTATAGAATGATCATCTTTATCTGGTCTAAATTTGAAACATGAAGGTGTTTGTAAGTAACCTTTCTGTTGAAAATGTGAATCAGCACTAACAAGACAAATGTATTCAAATAAAAAAATGAAGGAATTCATTCTCAAACTTTATTATGATGAAATTATCAGCTTGGAAGTGGAGTAAAATACTATGTAGTTTCATTTGGAATGTCTATATCTCCATTTTCAAGAAAGAACAATAATCTTAATAAAGGCATTGTCTATTATGAAATTTGAATTTTCTTTTTTCTACTTAAGTATGTAATAATGTACAGCTAATTCTTCAGAAAATGGAGCCAAAAATGTAATGTGAGTTTTGCTCCAGAGTCAAAGGCATTTGTTGACTTCAGATAAAGTCTACTCAGGGGAGAGAAATGCAATATATTAAATTATATCATATTATATCAGAAAATTGATTGGGAAATAAAGAATAGATTGGTCTAGTCAGAATTTTTTGATAAATAGGAGAAAGTAGAGTCATACCTTAGAGAGAAAAATGATAAGAAAATGGTCCAAATGAATTGGAATGATTCAATAGTGAGTCCCATATTCAGCATGTTAATTTATTTGTCATTCTATTTCTAGCTAACTTCCATGATTGATTAGACAGTGATTCAATACATAAATGGTTTCATTACATAATTTGCCTTATTTAGCTGAAAAAAAAACCTTAAAACAGCAGTCATTATTCTGAGCAGCAAAAATCTAAATGGCTACCAGAAGGCAGCAGAGAAATAAAGGAACCTCTCTGCTTCGATATAGTGATCATTTGGAGTTTTGCAATAGAAGTAATAGCCCTAATAGAAGTCCATTATCAGTCCATCCCAGATAGTACCTTTTCCCATCATATTCTACAGCTTCTTGCAAAAGTCAAAATGTATGTCTTAATGACTCCTTAAATCAGTGTTTCTTCAAACTTGACAATTTTAAGATATGTGGACTTCAACTTCCAGAATTGTCAAGTCATCCTTGCTGAGCAGGTCTTTAACTTAGTTTCTTAGAAGAAGAAAAGCATCAAAAACAGGAGAAGACACTGTACACAAACTATTAAAAGTTCTAAATTTGTTAGCATTGTAGCATTATTAAGGTTTATTGGGGTTTATTGGTTTCCAATTGGTGAAAGAAATGACTTCACAATGGATCAAAATCAGAAATAGAGATTTGAAATAATTAAGAAATATATCAAATAGTTTTTGAAGATGTGAAAAGATAATGCCTGCTTTGTAAGAAGGTCTGGAGTAGATGTACAGGCAGATTGATACATTTTGTCCTGTGTGACGGAAGGAAGAGCTCAAAAGAGACTGCCAGCCTTCATGGTAAGTCTACTGTATGTCCATTCTTTTTTGCAATGTGTTGCTTTTGATTTCCATAAAATTACACTACTTAATACATTTGTTCCTGAAGGCCAAACAGCAAAATAAAAAAGTATTATAACTTTCACACCACCACATACTGATTTTCATAGAACTATTACTATCCCATGATATTTATCCCATTTTCTTTTACAAAGGAACCACTATTTCTAGCACTAAGATGATCCTACATGACTTTAGAAGCAACAACAATAAGTGCTCATTATACATAACCCTAGGATATTGTGGTAAGCATCGTGAAACTATATAATTGCTCTTGAGTGCTCATTTCCATTGAATCAGCAGTGACTCTCCATCTCTAGCAAAGAGACAGTATTGATTTTCAGTCTCTGTAAGAGTCAAGAAAATGAAGAAACTAATGCTTGCAAACTTATAGTTACTGTGGCCCATTATTTTATGCCTGATCCTGATACTGAAAAAAACACAACTCAACAAGACATCTACAAAAATATATGGAAGATTGTGGCTAACTAGATTTTCCAATCTAGAAATTATCTGATTTGAATAGATAGTGCAAAATTAATATAAGAACATTCCAGATTAAATTATTTTTATAATCAGTACAGTTCCTTTAAATTAGATGTGAACAAGAGAGGAAATGAAACACCAATCTGACTAAATTAAAAAAATAAAGAAAACCTGGTGTTTTTTGTTTTAGTTTTCTTTATCATTACACACATACATATATACATAGATACATGTGTGTGTGTGTGTGTGTGTGTGTGTGTGTGTGTGTGTGTGTGTGTTGTGTGTATGTATGGTGCCAGACAGATGCTGTTAAATGAAAGTTACAGAATTATATGAAGAGTGGTGAATAACCAGTGACAGAATCTTTTCATGCAGTGAATAGTGAATCTACCTTGCTTTTTTGAAATATAGACTAAGTTCTGGGTACAATTGTACCTAATATTCTATTTTTCAGTAATACTGGAACATAATACTAAAAGTATAACAGAGAAAATAGAACTTGGGTTGTTTGATTTACATAAAAAAGAGGTTCTTAGGGTCATGTCATTTGGGTAAAGGAGAGCCTTATTTTTTGCTGGGGCTGCAGGCTGCCCTTTTAAGCAAAGACACCTGTACCAAATGACATATGGCTCTACTATGCCGCTGCATGATTAGATTTCCAAGAGTAATAACTAGGAAATGTTAATTGGAATAATTGCACATATTTATTTATTAAATTTACAGGCTAGCCCTTTTGCTATCCAAAGCAATTCTGGGCCTTTCTTGGCTATTTCTTAATGTTAATCTGTAACTCAGTTTCTCAAGGTTCTGCAGAAAAAAACTCTTTCCTAAGCACAAAGCTCGAAGGCAATATTTGACAGGAGCTCTCTGTGATGAAACAGCTTTTACACATTCCAAATATTTCTGATTCCTATAACATAGTTCTATTGTGTGGAAAATGATTATCAAGTCCAATCAAATTAATGCTAAGTAATAGGCTTTATTATCTATTGCTATCTTAAGTCAGGAAAGGAAAATGATAGTAAATCTTGTCTTCCATCTTTGCTCTCCCAGGTTACTTCTAGATGTAATAAGTGGGAAAAAAACTCCTGGAAGTATTGGGAGATTATAATTTGACGTAATTTCTATGACTATGCTTCCACCTTTGGATGTCAGTTTTCCGTCAAATCTTCAAATCAGGGAAATCATTTCAGCATTACAAAAATGTGGTCAGTACCAAGAGGAAAACAAGGAAGTAGAGTAGAAGTGTCAAACTCATTTTCCTTGAGGGATGCAGCAGAGTTGTGTTTGACCTTGCGGGGGGGACAGGATGGCCATGGCCAAAGTGGGGAATGACCAGCTTGACATCTCTCATGTCAGGGGGATGCCTGTGGTGGCCTGACCACTTTTCCAGCAAAAATGGACTCTTGAGTTTCATTTTCAGTTGGGATGGCCTCCTGCAACCCTCTGCCAGCAAAAACAGAGCTCAGCAGGGCTGCGTGCGACCCTCCCAAGTTCTGTTTTCACTGGTAGAGGCACCATGGACTGATCCTTCACTGTTTCCAGGATGGTCCCATGGGCCAGATCTTGACTCCATGGGCTGGATCAGCCCACAGACCTTGAGTTTGATAGTCATGAATTAGAGTTCGGTATCTTTTATAACATCTAGTTGTTGTCCTAATAGTGACAGCTCAGTTGTAGTTAACCTTCTCAAATACCTGCACCAGGGCAGGAGTCTGAATCTGTTACTTGCACTGTGGCTGACATAAGCCTTTTGCTGTTTGTTTGCTGCTGCTTGGCCAGGATTGGCCAGGATAAGCTCTGGGAAATTGTTTCTTGGTTTGAGTGATGGATCCAAGATCCAGGATGACTTGCCCTGTGCTGGGACAATTCTGGCAAAACTGGAAGATCTGCCCACAATCAGTGTGAACATACAACTTACGCAACTTATGTGTTAGATGATGGATCCCTCCCTGCTCTATGTCTCTCTCTTTATGTATGTATATATGTGTCTTAATACAAATATTTCATGCTCTACTATATAATATATACAATATAGGGAAATTTAGATAATGCATGAAAGCTCATAATACTACTGAATTAATATTGAAAGTCTGGTCTCCAAGGGTATATAAATTCATCTTTTATGCCTAAAAATGAGCAAAAATATGAAGTTAGATCCAAACATAATTTATTTGAATATTAATAAGAAGGATGTTTTTTTGATTTTACTTTGAAACACAACAAGTTATTGTCTTGGGTTCTATAAAAATATAACATAAAATATTTTGAATTTTCAAGATATCTGAAATATAATAATATAGCCTTATTTTTTAATTATTTTACATCTGAGACTCTGGGCTCAATATATACGCAGATTTTCTAAGCAGATTTTAGGCATCTTCATAAAGATTGAATTTACCAGGTTCTTTTAAAAAAGATTTATTCTATCTTAAACTTCCCACAACTTCTGAGGGCAAGCTGTTCCATTGGTTGATTGTTCTCATTGTCAGAAAGTTCGTTCTATTTCTGGGTTAAATCTCTCCTTGTTCAGTTTCTATCCATTATTCCTTGTCTAGCCTACAGGTGCTTAAAAAAAATAGCTTGACCCCTTCCTCTCTGTGGCAGCCCCTCAAATATTGGAAGGCTTCTATCATGTCTCCCCTGGTCCTTCTCTTTACTAGTCAAGCCCAGTTCCTGCAACCGTTCATTGTATGTTTTAGCCTCCAGTCTCCTAATCATCCTGGTTGCTCTTCTCTGTACTCTTTCTAGAGTCTCAACATCTTTTTTGTAATATGGTGAACAAAACTGGATGCAGTACTCTAGGTGTGGTCTTACTAAGGCTTTATAGAGTGGTAATAGCACCTCCCCTGATCTTGATTGTATGTTAATACAATTTAGGATTGTGTTAAGTTCGGGTAATGAGAGGCTGAACCAGGGCATGGATGCAACAAATACTTTATTAGAATAATAAAGGACTGAACGTGCTTGCCAAGCCTGGAACTGGCTCGCAGCGATCAGTGACTGGTTGGACCCCGCAGCCTGCTTTTATAGCTGGCTGCTGGGGTGAACCAACCAATGAGAGAGAGGGCAACCGCCCCCGCAGCACGGACGGACCTGGGTGGGAACTTCTTTAAGTTCCAGGGACATAACACCCCTTCCCCCCAGATGCGAACACGCATAGTCTTTAAGGTACGCGGGAGGCTTGTGCTGGCGCCCAGAACGGTGCAATTGTCTGGTAGATCAGAGTCTGCAACTGAAGGTTGGACCGGTGGGGTGTCACGAACGCGTTCCTAGGTCAGTGCCGGATCGGGACTCGGAGGGCTGGTCACTGGGGATGTGTTTCCGTCGACTGGTTCGGACTGGTCGGCCATCAGGTGATCACGGGTCGTGTTCGGGGTCCCCGACTCGGCTGCAGGCGTGAACTGGTCCCTGGAATTGGTGCTGATGTGGGGTTGATGCTGTAGCCCTGCACCGGTCTGCAACCATGAGTCACTGCTAACGTGAGTGTCTAGGCGCTTCCGCAGCTGATCCAGGTGCCTTCTCCAGATCCGGCCATCCTCCAGTCTGACTCGATACGACCTGGGTCCAGTGATGGCCACGACCTCACCCGGGATCCATAGAGGGTCTCCAGCGAAGTTCCTCGTGAACACGGGTTCCTGTAAGACAAAATGCCTAACCCCCGATGTGGAAGCGAGGGGAGAGTCAGGGCAGTAATGTGGGTGCAGCTTGTCCAATACAGTCCGCAGGCGTCTACCCATCAGGAGTTCCGCCGGGGATTTATTAGTGACTGTGCACGGGGTTGAGTGCTGGCTCAGCAAGAAACGGGAGAGTTTGTGGTGCCAGTCTTCCTTGCTGAACCTAGCCAGAGCTTCTTTAGTGGTCCTAACGGCTCTTTCTGCCAACCCGTTACTGGCAGGATGAAAGGGAGCCGTGAAGATGTGGTGGATGCCCAGATTGGCAGCGAAGCGACTGAACTCAGCTGATGCGAACTGGGGGCCATTGTCGGAAACAATTGAGTCTGGTAGCCCGTGCGTTATGAATAGGCGAGTTAATACCTTGGTGACCGCTTGCGTGGTGGTTGTGGACAGTTGTGCCACGTCAATCCATTTAGAGTAAGAGTCCACGACCACCAGGAACATTTTGCCCTGCGTCGGGCCCGCTAGGTCGATGTGAATCCTGGACCAGGGTGCGCTGGCGCTTTCCCACTTGGTGGGGGTGGCAATTGGAGGGGATGGACGGGATCCCTGGCAGGGATGGCAGGAGCTTACCCATCTGCTGATGTCATCGTCGAGACCGGGCCACCATACGTAGCTGCGTGCTAATGCCTTCATTCTGATGATGCCAGGTGGCCCTCATGCAACGCCTCCAAAACTCGGGTGCGCAGTGAGGTCGGGATGACCACTCGTGTGCCCCACAGCAAACAGCCCTGCAAACTGGATAACTCCTGTGGCGGGTCTTAAAAGGCGTGAATTTGGTTTCAACATCACTGCCCGGCCACCCCTCCTCACCCAGTCCAGTACCTGGGCGATCGTTTTGTCTGCCTTGGATTTGGCGGCAATGTCAAGGGCAGTGATGGGGAGGTCCAGTTGGGTGACCTCAAAGATAGCGTGGACCGGGCAGGATCCTCAGCTGGAGCAGGCAGGGGCAGCGGCTGAGGCCGTCTGCGTGAGACAATGTTTTACCTGGACGGTGTATGAGTCTATACGAGTATGCCGCTAGGAAAAGAGTCCACCTCGTCATTCTAGGAGACAGGACTTGAGGGTCTGCTTGTCACCTGCTAGTAGGCCCAGGAGAGGCTTATGATCCGTGACCAGCTCGAAAAAGTGGCCAAAAAGAAATTCATGGAATTTCTTCACAGCTGCGACAGCTGCTAAAGCTTCCTTATCGATTTGGCTATAGTTGCGCTCTGTTGCAGAGAGCGTCCTGGAAAAAAAAAGCGATGGGGCCTCGGAGCCATTGGGGAGCCTGTGGCTTAACACTGCCCCAATTCCAAAAGGGGATGCGTCCGCTGCTAGCACTAATGGAAGGTTGGGGTCAAACTGAATAAGGACCGCCTCCGACGTGAGTAGTGATTTGACTGCGCCAAAAGCGGAGTCTTCCTTGTGACCCCAATGCCAAGCCGATTTTTATCCAAAAGTCTGTGCAGGGGTTCCGCCACAGATGCTTTATGGGGCAGGAACGACGCGTAAAAATTCAATAGCCCCAAGAAGGCCTGTAGTTCCACTTTGGAGGTTGGAGTGGGTGCCTCGTGAATTGCCTTAACCTTGGACTCCAGGGGGTGAATGCCTGAGGTGTCAATTTTATAACCCAGAAAGTCCACCTGTCTAGTGGCAATGGCACATTTTTCTTTTTTTAATTTGAGGCCATGCTGTCTGAACCTCTCTAACACTGCTCGAACTCTCTGGAAGAGTTGGGGTCTGTCCCTGGCCGAGACTAAGATGTCGTCGAAGTAGGGTACTACACCAGGGAGGCCCTGCAAAATCCGCTCCATGAGGGATTGAAAAATGCCAGGGGCAACACTTACGCCAAATTGGAGACGCTTGCACTGGAAAGCACCCCTGTGGGTGACGATGGTCTGGAGTTCCGCTGTTTGGTTGTCAACAGGGAACTGTTGATACGCTTGAGACATGTCCAATTTGGCAAAAATGCTGCCAGGTTCAAAAGTGTGTAATAAATGCTGAATGACGGGCACTGGGTAAGCGCTAACTTGTAAAAACTTATTAATTGTGGTTTTGTAGTCTGAGCAAATTCTCAGGCTACCGTCTTTTTGAGGGTGTGACAATGGGCGTCTCCCATTTGGCGAAATCTGTTGGCTCAATGACCCCTTGTTTTAATAATTTATCCAGTTCCGCATCTAATTTAGGCCAAATAGCGAATGGGACTCTACGAGGTTTTAGCCTGATTGGGACTGCTTGGGGGTCGACTGAGAATGAAATAGGGGTACCGTTATAACACCCCAGTTCATCGCTGAATACATCTGAGTAGTCAGCGAATAAGGAGTCAGTGTCTGAGGTTGAGACAGCATGGACTCCTGTTAACCCTAGGCCGAGATGGGGGAACCAATCGAGCCCCAAGAGTGTGGGGAGGTTGCCGTTAACTACCACTAGAGGTAGGTGGCCTTTGAAAGTTTTAAAATTGACAAGAAACTTGCCTCTGCCGATTACAGGAATGTCCTTCCCCTGGTAGTCCTTCAGGCTAAACTGGCACTTCTGGAGCCGGTTTCTGGATAGATTGGGCTGTAGTCTCTTGATGGTGCTCCAAGAGATAATTGAAAGCGCTGACCCCGTGTCAACCTCCATGCGACATGGTCTACCTTCTAACAAAACGGAGAGAGAGATTTTACTAATGGCATGGCAAGCGTGCTTAGCATGGTGGCGAGTGCGACAGTTCAATACTTGCCTTTGGGGTCCAGAATGTGAAAAGGAGGGGTGCCTTTGTGCCGAGTTGTGAGCGGCCTGGCAGACTCTAGCGATGTGCCCCTTTTTGTGGCAAATGTTGCAAGTGGCTCCCTTGAATTTGCAGGTGGTCCTCAGGTGAGATCCACCACAGGATAGGCACAAGGTGATGTGCTTGGGTGGACTGACGTTTTCTTGCTTGGCTCCTACCTGCGGGTGTCTGGCGTGGGCGAGGCGGTGGATGTCGGCTGCATCGCTGGGGTCTTCTTCGATGACCACCTCTTCAGAGTGGACTGAAACTGCACTTTGCTTGGAAGCAGGACCTTGGATTTCGGTGGCTGAGTGTGCTGCCAGCTCTGCTGCCAGGGCTTCCTCGACGGCTTGTGTGAGGTTGAGGTCCTTCTTAGCGAGTAGGCGCCTTTGGAGGTGAAGTTCCTTGACTCCGCAGACTAGCTGGTCGAGGAGCATGTCCTCCAGGTAGGTCCCAAACCCACAATGGAGAGCTGCAGTCCTGAGGGCAGCCATGTACTGATTGATGGTCTCTTTGTCTGATTGCTTCCTCATTTGGAAAGTGAACCGCCTGGCAATCTGTGAGGGTCTAGGAGAATAGTGGTTAGTAAGGATTTCTAACAGTTCTGTCCAGGGAACGTTTTTTAACTCACGTGGAGCCACGAGTGCTGTGGCAGTAGCAAAGACGATGGCTCCACAGTAGATCAGGAAATATGATTTTTTCCGGTGCTCCCCTGCATCAGCCAACCCAATTGCATCGATGTAATGGTTAAAGCGATTCTTGTATGACTCCCACTTCTCCTCATCCGGCTTGAACGCTGGGAAAACTGGGTTGGAGTTCATGATGATAAAAAAATCAGGTTGGATAATCTGTTGAAAAAAAATCTCTCTGGGGCAGCAGCAGGAAGGTTTTTGTGCCTGAGGCAGGCAAGTGACTTCAGCTCTGGAGAGGCTTTCCACAACTCTCTCTCTCTCTGGGTTAACACGAGGTTAGGCTGCAACGGTCGTTGGCAGCGTTTTGAAATTCGCGCCTGCGTGGGCGTCAGTGACTTTGTAATACAGCACCGCGCTGTACTTCTAGGGCGGAAATTCAAATGACAGCCGTTTGAATTTCGCGCCTAAAGAAACGAGCGGCTGCGGCTCGCAGCGCTTCACTTTCCCTGTAGCTTGGCTAACTAGTGGCTACAGACGCTTCTCACTCTCGCTGCTTGCTGACCGCTTTCTCTGGCTGCGGATCAGCGTTCGCTCTCGTTGCCTGCTGACCGCTCTCTCTGGCTGCGGATCAGCGTTTGCTCTATCGCCTGCTGATCATTCTCTCTGGCTACGGATCAGCAGCTAGTGATTCAGCGGTTGCATTGTGCCTCTGGTAGCCATCCCACCTTCGTCGCCAGTGTTAAGTTCGGGTAATGAGAGGCTGAACCAGGGCATGGATGCAACAAATACTTTATTAGAATAATAAAGGACTGAACGTGCTTGCCAAGCCTGGAACTGGCTCGCAGCGATCAGCGACTGGTTGGACCCCGCAGCCTGCTTTTATAGCTGGCTGCTGGGGTGAACCAACCAATGAGAGAGAGGGCAACCGCCCCCGCAGCACGGACGGACCTGGGTGGGAACTTCTTTAAGTTCCAGGGACATAACAGATTGCATTAGCTTTTTTGGCTGCTGCTGCACACTGCTGGCTTATATTTAGTTGGTTGTCCACTAAGACTCCAAGACCCCCCTCACAGTTACTGCTATTGAGCCTGGTTTCACCCAGTCTATATATGTACTTTTAGTTTTTCTTGCCTAAGTGTGGGACTTTGCTTTTCTCTACATTGAATTTCATTTTGTTAGATACGGCCCAGTGTTCTAGTCTGTCAAGATCCATCTGGATCTTGAGCCTATCTTCTTGGGTGTTGGCTATTCCTGCCAGCTTAGTATCATCTGCAAATTTGGTAAGTTCCCCTTCTATTCCCTCATCTAAGTTGTTAATGAAGATATTAAAGAGTACTGGGCCTAAGATAGAACTTTGTGGCACCCCACTGCTTACTTCCCTCCATGTAGACTTAGACCCATTAAGGACTACTCGTTGAATACGGTTTGTCATCCAGTTGCAAGTCCATCTAGTGGTGGTGCTATCTATTCTACTTTTTTCTAGCTTCTAGCACAAGTAGGTTGTGGTCTACTTTGTCAAATGCCTTGCTGAAATCTAAATATATTATGTCCACAGTATTTTGCTGGTCTATTAATTTAGTCACTGTGTTGAAGAATGAAATAAGATTGGTTTGGCATGATCTGTTCTTAACAAACCCATGCTGACTGCTAGTTATTACTTTACTTGTTTCTAGACATTGACAGATCTGTTTTTTAATTAACTTTTCCAGTATCTTCCTGGGTACTGATGTTAGGCTGATTGCTCTGTAGTTTCCTGAGTCTGTTTTTTTCCCCTTTTTTGAAGATGGGAACCACATCAGCTCTTTTCCAGTCCTCTGGTAGTTCTCTGGTGTTCCAGGATTTTTGAAAGATATGGTGCAGTGGTTCTGAGATTACCTCTGCCAGCTCCTTTTAAACTCTGGATATAATCCATCAGGCCCTGGTGATTTGTGTTCATCAAGATCAGACAGATATTCTCTTACTATTTTTTTTGCTTATTTTAACTTTTATTTCTGGTCTGTCTTTTACAGTTATGTTTTTGGTGGGTTGAGCTATAGTTTCTTTTTGCATGAAGACAGATGCAAAGAATGAGTTAAGCAGTTCTGCTTTCTCTCTGTTGCCTGTTACTTCCTTGCCTTTTTCTCTCTTTAGTGGACCAACTGTTTCCTTGATTTTTTTTTCTTGTTATTTATATGTTCGAAGAAACTTTTTTTATTATCTTTGACTTTTGTTGCAAGTCTTTGTTCGTTCTGAGTCTTTGCTATCCTGACTTTGTCTTTGCAGATTCTGGCTATCTGCTGATATTCTGCCTTAGTTGTATGTCCTTCTTTCCATTTTTTGTACTTGTCCTTTTTTTCTTTCAATTTGCCAGAGAGATCTTTGTGCAGCCATGCTGGTTTCTTCTGGGATTTCTTGTTTTTCTTTTTCTGTGGTATTATGCTGTTCTGGGCTTCTATGATCATATTTTTCAGAGTTTCCCAAGATTCCTGAGTTGTTTTCCCCTTTAGGATTTTCATCCATGGAATCTTTCCCAAGTTCTCTCTGAGTTTATTAAAATCAGCTCTTTTAAAATCCAACACTCTGGTGTCATTATGTTCTGTTGCTTGTGTTTGTGCTATGTTGAATTCTAGTATGACATGATCACTGTCACCCAAGGTTCCTGCAGTTTCAACTCCCTCTATCACTAATTCTCTGTTTGTAAGAATTAACTCCAGTATGACTGTCCCTCTAGTTACACCCTCTACCTTTTGGACAACAAAGTTGTCAGCTAGGTTGGTTAGGAACTTAATTGATTTGTCACTTGGTGCAGAATTAGTTTTCCAATTGATATCAGGATAATTGAAGTCTCCCATTACTATTGTTGTGTGTTTCCTGCATATGTGTGCTAGTTGGTTGGCAAAAAGGACATCTATTTTTTCTGCTTGATTGGGTGGCCTATAATATACACCTATGGCCATGTCATTCTTTTTTTTTATATTAGAACCAGTTTGGTATACAATTATGGCATCATGCTGGTAACCTGGAGACAGTGAGTTCTATTCCACCTTAGACTCAAAGCCAGCTGAATGACCATGGGCTGCTCAATTTCTTTTTCCAGGCAGTCTCTGAGAATAAGACACCATTCAATAGAAGAAAGAAAATTATATAATTCCTTGATAAAAGAGATGTTATGTTCTGCATGGAAAGCAGTGAAAAAGAAAAAAAACTAGCAGATGCTAGTGATATATGAAAAGACATGGAAAAGTATCATTAAGCACTGAGGGATGAAAAGTCTACAGGAACCTTAAAGATAAAAGTTATATTTAAAACTGTGAATTGATTGAATAAGAAACTATGTTGGAAATCTAGCAATTCTGTATTGGAATACATTTTCTTTCTTTGGAGGCCACATTATCAAAAATAGAAAGTGATATCTTCTGTCAATAAATATGCATGCTTGGATGCTAAAAATGAGGAGGATAATTCAAAAATTAAATTAAATTCCAATTATTAAGCAACAATAATAACAAAAGGCCATCATTCTCATAAGTTAATCGACAAAAAAGAAATGATAATCTATATACAATGTATAGTTTCCCATGGAATAGTATGCCTTTTGGGGGGTAGTCTTTAAATGACAAATTGACTTAATATTTGAGGCAAGTATCTTCCTTGGGAAGAAGGATTTAAAAAAAGTAAACATAACTATTACAACCACTATCATAATTTGAATCATTCTCTTCTTTCTGTGTGTTCCCTTATTGCCAAATACAAAGACTACATTTTCTTGTGACTTACAAAGTTGAAATTATTAGCTGAATTCACAATGTACCATGTAAGCCAGTGGTGGTTTTCTATCGGTTCAGCCCGATTCTCCTGAACCAGTAGTGCCAATGAGCAGCAGAGACCAAACCGGTTCTCTCCAATGCTCTGCTGTTTGGTTTACCCCAGCTCCCATACTAACCTTTATGTCCTGCTTTTGAAACACAGCTGCTTTGTGCGGCACAGCAGATTGCTGCATGACAGCTGCTGAAGTGACAAGGAGAGTGCAGGCTTGCAGGAGGTGAGTCAGAAAGTCTTTGTGCATGCGCAAAGTGTGCATTTTGCGTGTGCATGTGGAAAGTGTGTGTACGCATGCAAAGCATGCCCACCAAGCCATGCCCACCAATGGTAAAAAATTTTTTTTTTAAAAAAACAAATTTTATTAATTTTAAAAAACAATACGCAAACAAACAAAACGTAGAATATAATAACATAGGACATCTTTCCTAAAAAAACAAATAAAACATCTTATTTAAAGACAGGATAATTCCAAATTATCACATTTCCATACCAGCACAGTTTAATATGTATATTCATCTTATCTGTTCAATTTCATATCTTTTCCCAACTTCTCTTTATTTCTCCCTTTCCTTCTATTCAATTATATTTCTTTTGCCTTAAATTGTATATATTCATTATAGCCATCTGTCTTATTTAAAATTTCATTATTCTCTTCCAACATTCTTCTAACGTTTTGATAAACAAACAAAACACAAAACATAAATATATAAAACTTCTTTTTGGAAAGCGGCTTACCCCGGGTAACATCTTTTTGCACAGACATAAATTCATACTCATTTAATATACTATTTCATATCTTATTTAACATTCAATATTTTCTATATATTTTCTCTCTTCATTCACTCTCTTAATTCTATTTTATTTATTTCATCTCAGTTTAAATAATTATACTTGCATCTTTCGTCCGTTCTCTTTCAATTATCTATTTTTCTTTTCTTTCTACTACAATATTTCTCCTCTAATCACTGGTTGAAGTATGACAACTTTTTATCTTTCCCCTAAATTTAACACTTAAAATAATACATACTTTCCATGCTGATTCTACTTAGTACATTCTAAGTATTACATTTTAGAATAATAAACAAAGAAAAAGATAGAATTAAGTTTATAAAATAGTAAAAACAATATTCCATAGAAAGTTAAACTCTATTGTTAAATCTTAAACATTTTTATATGTTCCCTTTAATGTATTATTAACTCATATAATATTTCAGTTTTCTAACTCAATTTCAAATGCTAATATCTACAATACAATCTTATGTACTTTTGCAGAATCGTTTTTTAAATTATAGTTTACCCTTTGTCTCTGAAAAAAACCTGTTTTTTAACATCTTGTTTTAAACCTTTATGACTTCTCTTTCCTTTTTCCCTTCCTTTCTTATCAATTCTATCCCTTTTACCCCCCATCTCTCAAACTCCACTCTCTTAATCTTCCCTCTCCGTTGTATTTCTCTTTTCTGTTGCTTTCTGACATTGTATCGATTTTCGTCTTATTTTTCCCTTTTTTGGTTGCTTTTTTAAGTTCTGAATTCTCCGTTTTCTTTCCCCGCTTTCTCTTTTCTTAATCAAGTGAGATTGTCTGTCCATTAAAGATGGCTTCTTCTCCTTCATCCCAGCCTTCTTGTTGTTGTATTTCTTGGTAGGTAGAAATCACATTTCTAAAAAGTGAAAAATAGATACAGAAGAGCCCTTGCCTTCTTGTTCCTCTTTTTTTAGCTTTTGAAATTCCATTTGCAATTCTTCAACCGATAGTGCCATTTTTTTCCCCTTAAGCACAACCCAAATGTTTTTAATCCTTCAAAAAATAGTTCCCAAAAATCCAAAAGTCATAAAGCAATCCAAATCAGAACAAATTGTTTCATTTAGCACTTCTTTTTATATTTTCTCTTCCTGGGGTAGAGTTCAATTACACAGTCCCAAAGTAATTTTTTAGAAGTCTTATTGTCTAATCTTATAACCTTATAAGATCTATTTCTAATCTTATAAACTGCCAGCAGTCTCGTTCAGTACAATCTTAAAATCAATCTTCTGTTTTTCAAGGCTTTGGCAGTGGCAGGAATCCGTGATCGTGTGTGGTTCCTGCTGCGTGTGCTGCCGAAGTGCCTCCAATCCAGCTGGATCTGGAGGATATGGTTGCCCCATAGAGGCAACCGAAGAGAGAGGAGATCCGGGTAGGGACTTGGAGGTATCGCAAACCCCCTCATCAGCCGGCTAAACTCCTTTTTCCCAAGGTGGTGGAGCGGCGGTCAGCAATGGCCACCACAAAGAAGCCTGCAGCCAGGTAAAATTGTGCAGGAGGAAGTTGGAGAAAGTGAAAGTTTTTTGGCTGAACCGGGACAACAAGGAACTTTTAAATACCCTGGAATTTTAATTGCTTGAATGATACATTGTTTCCTAAGAAAATTGGAAAGCAGCGGAAGAAAAGTGAAAGGGAAACTTATTTTTTCTCACTCTCCCTCCCCATGGAAATAGCTGATGGAAATCAGAAAAACCTGCTTGGGCATAGAAGGTAATTAAATTTCAAACTTAAAGCCAAGGGGATAAAAGATTTCTGAACATTGGAATCAAAAACTAAAACCTTTTTTGCTATAAGTGGGAGGGAAGAGGTAAAGAACCAATGGTAAAAATTTTTTGAAACACACCACTGATGTAAGCTCTATTTGAATATGTGAATTCAGCTAATACAGTACATTTTAGTATTTTGTACCAATTCAGCCATTATGGAATAATCATCAAATTAGAGGTAAACAATCGTTGTTCAGAGTACTATGTAAATTCAATTACTTTGATATAGTGTTATATGTAAACTTAGTCATTGTGCCTAATCCACCAAACTGTATTTGGAAATAATGACTTGGTGTAAAATGTAAAACCAATCAGAATCAAGAATCAGCATCAACAGAGCTTATTGGTAATCTTAATGATGCTAATTGGAAATCGCAATTTTGACACTAAGTGAAGCACTGGCTATGTGAGAAATCATGTAACTTTGTGCCTGCAGACTGGAAAGAAACAAGGCTAGTCTGTTTCATGCCTTCTACTTTTGTTTGCTTCCTAACCACTTCCCACCCTTTGGAATGCTGGAGTGCCTGCTTACTGTTTTGTGAACACTAACTATACCCAATGTGATCACACCCCAGACCAGAGATTGGGAGCCATAGGTGCGGTACACAAACAACTTATTCTCTTGAAATCCCATTTACCCAATCTCTTTGCTTTGCAAGGAGGTGGGAAGGTCAGACAAAGGAGAGATCTCTTCAAAAAAACTCTTGACTTTTTTTTCTTCCTCAAAGAGTAGAGAGATTGAAGAGGAAGTGATTTCAAGAGAATACTGTAAGCTATTTGCATAGCATATCTATGGCTCTCAGGCTGGGGGCCAGCACAGTTGTATTGTTTTTAATGTATTTAAGAACAATCAACTAACTAAGATGTGGAGAGGTGGGGAGAGAGAGAAAAACAATGCAGATCAGGCACAGCATACCAAAAGCATACTGACTATAAGGGTGACCACATGACTGAGTGATGTTGTGAAAATCTTCAACAGGTCATCAGCACTTTTATATTGGAACGGTTGCTGAGTAAATGGTCAGTAAGCAAGGTCTATCTATAGTCTGAAATAACTATACATAAAATTTTATCCCACATATTTCCCATTTTCCAACTTAGTCTTTCTGCTTATTGCTTTCCACATGTTATGTGTTTAAAAAAAACAACAGAATTTTCTTAGAACTATTTCCTTCCAAAAAATTTAGTCATAGATTAAAACTTTTAAAATTGCCTTCTTTTGAGAAATTTTAACTGGATGGTCCTGTTATATTTTTTTAATTATTCAACTTTGGTTTTAATACTTATTTTTACTACTTTGTTGTGTTCTCTAACCATTTGTTACATTTGTATTACAAATTAAAAGTTGTCTTTAAAGGCTAACCTCTTTTAATAAGAATGATTATTACTACCATGTACTATATCAGAGGTGTCCAAACTTGGCAACTTTAAGACTTGTGGACTTCAACTTCCAGAATTCTCAGATAATTCTGGGAGTTAAAGACCACAAGTCTTAAAGTTGCCAAGTTTGGGGACCCCTGTACTATATATTCATTTTGAGAAGTTAATAGCAGTGGGTCATTTATTTCAGCCCGGGGAATTCTGGAAGTTGAAGTCCACACATCTTAAAGTTACAGTGTTTGAGGAACACTGCCTTAGTGTAAGACTTGTTCCTTAGCCAGGTCTTCTGGGTTGTATCAATTATTTTAACTGCTGTTTCCCTTTCATTAACAGGGTTTGTTTCATTTAAATTCATAATCTTTTTTTCTTGTTTTGCTATCTTCAGTACTCCAACTATGGAAAAATAAAGTTAGCTTTTATTAATGGAGTTTCTAGCCAACCTGTTGGCTCCTTTAACTATAATTAATAACAGTGGAAGATATACCTATCAGCATCTGAAGTGGGGGGTAAGTGACATCACAATCATAATTAAATCATCACAGAAATCCTAATTCTATTTGTGCACTGCAAACAATCTTTTATCTCCCCTCCCACCCACCCACCCCCACACACATACACATATATGGCATGTGAAATGTTCTCTGCTTCAGGAAGTTACTGGAGACACAGCCTACTTCATGCTGTCAAAAATGTCAAACACATTCAAGAGATGATTTGTGTCACAGATCTTTCAGTTCAAAGCACTACTGTATGGCTAATGTGCTTTACTAGCCATCATAGAGTTTGCTGCACTGTTAATGTGCTTGCTAAAAACTCGGAAACTGAGATTTTGGCCTGTCTTAGTCATGGATGCTTGTTGTGTACATTAAGGCCAGTCACTCTCTCTGAGCCCAACCCGAAGTTATTATTGTGGGGAAAACCGAAGGTGCAGGCATATAAAGTATGTTCATCATTTTGAAATGATCAAATATAAAGATAGACTAAAACTGTAATCAACATCTTGCTTTAAGCAAAATGAAATACAGCAACAATTTAATTCCACTGCTTAAAATCAAGAAGACATTAATCTTTTATTAAAGTGCTTCAATCAGACTTTTGGGAAATAACAATTCCTTTTGGCACACAGCAGATTCCTGATATTTATCTAGTAGAGCAAGGCAAAACATTTGCACCTGATACTTATTAAAGCATCTTTGGAAAGATGAAGCACCTCCCCTTGAAACATGAAAGCAGCCTATTCTTTGTGAAGCTCTCTTGGATGCTTCAGGAAGGGTCCCTGGTTACCTCTGTGGATATGTAAGTACATGTTCTTGTTGATGATCCTCACTCTGTCAAGGACCTTGGTGTACTCATATCTAACAACTTAAGTGCTAGAGCTTACTGTAACAGCATTGCCAAAAAGGCATTAAGAGTTGCAAATCTAATCTTACAAAGCTTCTCCTCTGGAAATATTGAATTGCTAACTTGGACATATATACCTTTGCTAGACCAATACTTGAATACAGTTCATCTGTCTGGAATCCGCACTGTATATTGGACATTAATACAATTGAGCAAGTCCAGAAGTATTTCACAAGAAGAGTACTACACTCCTCTGCTCACAATAGAATATCCTATATCATCAGGCTTGAGATTTTGGGCTTGGACAACCTTGAACTATGTTGTCTAGGGTTGGACTTAAGCATAGTACACAAAATCATCTGCTACAATGTCCTACCAGTCAATGACTGCTTCAGCTTCAGCCACAACAACACAAGAGCACACAACAGACACAAACTCAATGTAAACCGCTTCAAACTTGATTGCAGAAAGTACGACTTCAGCAGGAGTGGTCAATGCCTGGAACGTACTACCTGACTCTGCTGTTACATCCTCTAACCCCTACTCCACAATAATGTCTACCATCCCTGTCCTTTTGTATCCATTTATTCATACCTATTTCATGTATTCTTACTCATGTTTATATTTATACCTATTATCTTGTAAGCGATTTACAAATAAAATAAATTAAATACATAAACCATCACTTTCCTTTGCCAAGGTGCCAGTTGGTAGTATATACACATGTAGGCAGAGGCACAGCTTTCAAAGCAGCAGATGCTAAACAAAACAAAATAAAAAGGATGCTTTGAACTGGAAAGCTTAATGTAGACAACCTCAACAATTATTAAAGTTTCTAATTCTGAAAAGTGCAAGAGAAAAAGCTTCATGTAGCAGTTGAAAACTTACTGTCATAAGTTCTTAGGTGAAAATGTTGTGAATCCAATTGCTCTTTATGTATTCAGTGAATTATACTTCACCTGTGTCCCTCTATTAGTTTGACTGAGATTATATATTTATCCTAGAAAAGTGTAATTAATATACATGTTCCTGAAATATGAGTCCAAAAACTTGGCTCAGGAAAAGATTTTTATATTCCAATCAAATTATCAGATCATTTTAAGCACTAAATTTATATAGTCTGGGTATTCATGCCTTTACAATAAGATTAATTAATGAGTAACATAAATTAATTCCCAGTAGCATCACTTTAGTCTGTGTATGGGTGATGACGTTTTTGGATGAAATTGGAAATTGCAGGGAATTGATAGGATTTTCAATATTTGATCTCATCCTTGAAAGTAAGTTATGTATATGAATTCTAAAGCAATGGAAAATGGTAGCTGAATTTTGCAACGTTCTGAAGGTGGGCTGTGATTGGAGAACAGCGTTTTGTGAAAAAAGCCACATCAAAATGAAATAAATTGACTGGGTCTCCTTTACTGGCACACTGGGGGAAATTGTCTTCAAATTGCATTAGCGGCGGTATTAAGCCATGGGCACCGCATCTATGTGACAGAGTCTCGCACCGGTCCAAATCTTTGCAGAACAGCTGCGTGCGTTTGAGCTGGGGGGAAAGACGGACACAAACACGCAGAGAGATAAAATTAAGGAATAACAACGATCCCTCGAATCCCCTTCAGAATCCGGGAGAATCCGGCTTTTCCCTTTTTCCTCGGGTGGAGGGAGGGTGTTTTGAGAGGCAGTTTGACTGACAGTCAGAAATCTGATCCTGTTAAAGACGCGGTTAGCCAATGGGCTACGGAGATCCCTCGGTTTAGACTAGAGGCCCCTGGAGGAGAAGTAGAGGAAAAACCACTGGATGTAGCGTCCTGTCAGTGGCGCTTTTCGCTTGAAAGGAGAAGTGCTGGGAGAAATAATTAATGTTATTACATTTGTAGGGACTTTTTGTTTTGGTGCGCGTGTATGCGCGCGCGCATCCGATCGTCTTTGCTGTACTTTCAGGTGGGTTTTTAACAGCAACTTTGTTGTCTGTTGCTCCGGCGATTACGTGGTTGTGGTTTGCAAGGAGAAGGTAGCTCTGCCTTCTCTCTCTCTCTCTCTTTTTCTCCTCTCTTCTCTCCCGTTAGATGTAACGCGAGTTGTATCGTGCGCCATTACTAGTTGTGCACACGTTTACAAATGGGATCGCTCCAGGGACCAAAGCGGGCATGCCAGCTTTGCTCGCGATTTGATTTCTTGGTTGTTGTTTTTTCCCCCGAAATCCTTTCCATCCTCTTGCTATCCTCTCCGGCTCTTGCTTGTAACCCAGAGGAAGGCAGCAGAGAAGGAGCGATGCGTGTGTTTTTATGAATGGCACTCTTGGAGGATCATTAGATATGCAAATTCAGGCAGTTCATTCATGATTTAAAAAAAACTCTAAAAGCCATCTTGTGTTCTCGTTTTTTTAAAGGCTCTTTGAAGGCTGCATCTGGAGGAACTCTCTCTTAAATCCAATGTCCAGGAAATAATAATAAAAATACTACGCTAAAGTCATCAGAATGGATGGATTTTATGACCAGCAAGTGCCTTACATGGTCACCAATGTGAGTGATCAGCTCCTAAGTTGTTGGATCTCTCGGTGGGAGGGTGCAATTTGCAGTTAAAAGGGGAGAAAGCAAAAGCTTTTATGTGGAAAATTGTTCTGGGTTCTTTTGTTGTTTTATTTTTGGATGGAAGTAAAGGGAAGAAAATTTATACTTTGTAATGAGATGTGCATTTAATTCAATAAATTTCCACTTTTCCCCACATTCCATTTTGGTTTGAGGAAAAAAACAACACTTTCCTCTCATTATTATAAAAGAAAGAAATCATAATTGTTGCAGTTTTAGAAGTTTATAAGTCATCTTAGAAGTCCCCTAAAGAAAAAAAAGTTTTCCTCCTTTTAAAGGACTTTGACAAATAAAGAATTAAAAATTAAAGCATAATGTCAGTCTCCCAACCAACATCAATAAAAAGTTGGCTTTTAAAGAAATATCCTTGGTAGGTGTTGGAACTTTAGGTTGCCAAAATTAATAATCACATCTATATCCCTGCCTTCCTATATAGGTGTCTATATGGACATATGTTTCCAGTAGGTGGATTGAACTTAAATATATTCTTTTGCTTAATTCTAGTAATTCTATTTTGAAATTAGTGATAAGATCAGTAGGGAAGCGTTAAGCTTTCTGCGTAGTCTTAACATTTAAAACCTATTGCTAATATTGCTTGATATCTAACTTCTTCCCCTTTTTCCTTTTAAAATAACCATTCTATTCTATTTGTAGAATTTCTGTGGGAGAAATTGTAATGAGCGACCAGCAAATGTCAGGAAAAGAAAATTCATTAACAGAGATCTGGCTCATGACTCAGAAGGTGAGGATATGTGTTACGCAAGGAGGGGGTGGGGAGAATAAATGTTACTGGCTCCCCCTCTTATATCTACAAACCCTGTAATATGCTTTTTAAATGTTGATGTCTACGCTTTTCTCTCCTTTTCCTTCCTCATGCATCTTCCTGGAGTTTTGTCTACATCTATTTATAGAAATGAGACAAGAAAACCACATCTCATGATGTGACACAAGGTGACAAAAGCAATTCACTGCTAGGCTGATGTACCTTCAGTGACTCACCCTCTATGTTAGGTATTGCCACATGGTAGGGATGTGAAAATTTGGCAAGAATTGATAGTAAAAGGGTGCACACAATTTACTCACCTGTAGGCCTCTGCACATTCCCATCCCATTGTCATTTGTTTTGGGAGTGCTTACCGTTTTTCAGAGAGATGCTAAAGTTTTGATTTAACCATTAGAGACAAAATAGAACAAGATTCAGAGTTCTTCCTGCTACTTTTTCCATCCCTACTCTTTGGTTTGTAATTTCTATAGTAACCAGCTATGAACCACTCACAAGAAAATGGTTCATTACATTTTTAACATCATACCGTGTGAATCTAACACTTTATAAGTTTGTGGAAAGGCTATTGTGGGAAACAACTGATTCTGCAACAATGCTGCCTTGATAGCTTGTTGCTTGAAACAGCAACTTATTGGGGGCAAAATAGTCCTCACATGCTTCTCTCAAACTCTAAGCAAAGCACCAATGTTCTTTATTGGACATGGTTCAGAGTAGAGAAATTCATTCTGCATTATAAAGCTACTCTATCCAACTTGGATTGGTAGCTTTGTAAAGACTTCTGAGAGGGTGATCTGCAATAATTTTGAAAGCCCTTACACCCTTCTAAAAATTCTGTTTAAAAAGTGATCTGTTAATGTGGACATGATGACTTAAATAGCAACTAAACCAAACCAAGAGCTTCATGAATTCATGCATTTGTCCTGCAGAGAACTGATTTGACTAAATTACCAATCAGCTTTCCATTTTGGTTATGTTTGGGATTTATTAATTAAATACATTAACTAGCAAATTTCTCTTCCCCAAAGCAAGTAAAAACCTTACTTTACAATGGCAATTTGTCTGGGTTTTATTTCTATCATTTTATAATGTTTTATACCAAACATATGGGCAAACCTGCATTTCATTGTTGAGAACTCCTTTAAAAAATGTTAGGTTATAATCTGATGTAGTTATTTTGGAGTAAGCCCCATTGAAATCTATAGAATTGTCTTTGAGTGGGTATGCATAAAGAAGTTCAAGGAATTTCTCTTTAAATAGTCTTGGTCATTCAGAAATCAGATCAATTGATTTTTATGGGTTCTCTCAATAAAGTCAGTTGTTATGTGTAAGTTATTACTGGAGTTGATTGTGATGAATACCACATATATTTTATGCAGAAACTAATATTTGAATCTACGCAAATGTAGACAAAATACAATAAATTATAAAGATCTTTGCTTAATTTAGTATTACTTGGACATTACAGAGCTGCTGACCCCTTTTCTGTATCTCTTATTCTTTTCGTAGAACTGTTTCAAGATCTAAGCCAATTACAGGAAACATGGCTTGCAGAAGGTAAGGAAGGAAAAATGTTTTCTACCCAAAAGAAAGAAGGAAAGGAAAGGGAGAAAAAAAGCACTCTGGAAGAAAAAGGGAGGGGGAAAGGGAGGGGGAAAAAAAGTCCTGAACTTGCTGTCTTAATGTTCAGCCCAATTAATTGAGCTCTAAAAGAGCCACCTCATGTGTCATGCATACATTAGAGCCTCTGATGAGTTTGTCTTTGGGGACTCTGGGGCTGCTCTATCCAATGTCATCACAAATTACCAGGAGAAATTGCTTCCAGCCCACAATCACATCTGCTTTTGGCAAGAACTAATGCACCAAGACTTCACGTTCCAAGCCTCTGTTCAGATTTTAATTGCAATTGATCAGGTTTATATTATTGTACCTCAGGAGACTGCCTACAGCCAGAACTGGGCTCGCTCTTTCCTTCAGAGCAGAGCATACAATTGTTTAGTGTTCTGGAGGAAGTACTTTTCTGATGGCAGAATATAGTTTCTCTGAGTTCATCAGGACGGGATGCTTCAAGATTTAAGTGAAAGTGTCTTCTTCCCTGCTTGCTCGCAACACCGAACGTTAGGTGTGTATTGGCTACTTAAGAAACGATGGATTTGTATAACCATTATTTCAAATTTATAGATATTTATTTTGCAAGGCTTTTAAAACGAGAAAATTTATTTGTTTCCCTTTTCCTTCCTCTCGCACCCCCTTGTGTTTCCTTAACTCTGGGGTAGTTTATTTTAACACAGTTGACAGATTATAAGGAAATAGTTTTAATGCTGGAGTTAAATTACTGTGGATTTTGACTTGAGCAGGATGAGATGCTGAGAGAAGTTTTGCAAAAGCATAGGAAGTTGATCCTAATTAAAGTATATTTTCTAACTAAAAAGTTGATGCTCCTGACATGTTTGGGTTTTTTCCAGCATGAAGATAACTTGGATCAGATTCTTTTTGTTAAAAAAAAATGTAATCGAGAAACAGAAAATTGAATTAAGCCTATTCAGAACTAGGTGTTATGTTCTCTGTCTATATGTGCTCTTGCTTGCTTATGCATTTGTAGTATTCACTGGGGTTTTAATATTTTTTAACTCTTACTTAATGTGCATTGTTTGTTGAGTGAACAGTCTATTTCATTTAGAAAGGGATAATTTCATGTAATTGCTTAACAGAGAAAAGAGAAGTATTGTAACAGTACATACAGGCTGCCTACCTTTTTGTCACTACCCTATATAATTTGCCAAATATGTAATTCTGATTAATTTATCTTTTTGCCATGCTTTTATGTACAGTATCTAGCAAGAAAGTATTAAGTATGATTAATAGGTGGTAAACCTCAGTATAAATATTGAAGGTCTTAGCTAAAATTCAAGAATAGCTGTGTAAAGTAATTCCAGTAAAGATCTATACATATGCTGAACTTTCAGCTTATCCTGATAACTTGGAAGCACTATCAAAGCACTAAACATTTGATGTTGTTTTTTTCATTCAATGAGTTTTAGTGTTAATGCATATTTTAATTTGGTAAATTGTGATTAAATACAGGTTTTTTAATGTGCAATTAGATAATTGTTTAAAATGTTTCTGAAAAGGAAGCATGAACAAAAATGAATTGTATATCATTTGCTAATCATGTTTATATGTGTGTATATACATGCACACATGCACAAACAAAAGAAAATTTAAAATATGGGCTATATTCCTGTACTCAGAAGTTTTACTGAAAGCAATAGGACATTCTTCTGAGTTAGCATGCAGAAAATGCTTTATGCTATTACCAATTAAACAGATGAAAAATTAAATTCCTGCCTTAGATATATGCTGTTTAAAGCATTCTACCAACATAATTAAGTAATGTATCCAGTGACCAGCAGTGTAGCTTAAGACTTGGTTGAATCAAATCCTAAACATGAAAACTAATTGAGTTCATGTGAAATGTAATAGTTGAGAGAAAGTTTTTGTAACCTAAGATTACAGATCACAATTATAACTTAATAATTATTTGTGCACTTTCCAAGAAGGAAAAAAAATCCATTGAGATGCTCTGTAGGTAGTAAGTATCTACACAATATTATTTATAAAATTGGCCTTGAAGTGATTCTAGTTTGTTTATCCCTTGATTAAATTTTGTCCATTTATGTTCACACAATTGTTAATAAAGTTACAGTTCTGTGAAATAGTTAGCTTTCATAATGCTTTGTAACCAAGAATGTGACTTTAACACCGTAATTTTGCCACTTCTTTTTTTAATGTAGTACAGTAGCATCTGACTGAATTACTATGGATTATCACTTTTTAGTTATCAGAGGATCCTGTCCTCCTTCCCCCTTCCATCTCCATTTTAGAGAAATATTTTTTAGATAGGAAAGAATGAGAACACAAAAAAGAGGAAAAA
The DNA here is from genome assembly GCF_049901715.1 of Pseudonaja textilis. Lineage (NCBI taxonomy): Eukaryota > Metazoa > Chordata > Lepidosauria > Squamata > Elapidae > Pseudonaja > Pseudonaja textilis. Next base: position 33,098,323 of record NC_142008.1, on the reverse strand, counting down.
AAAGATAGTTGAGAAATTTAAACTGCATATTTATCAGTATCCCTATTCTTCTGGGGAAGATGTTGCTTAAAATGAGTAATCATAAACAGTCTATTCTCTTTTCACAGAAGTGGCATTGGAAACAATGGCATTTACATATGCATTGAAGGTGGAAAAATAATTCAGTGGTGAATAGAATCAGATTTGGTTGCTGTAATGTAGTGTGCTGTAATTTGGTTGCTGTGATGTGTGTGCCAAATCTAGGGTGTCAGATTCAAAAATGGTTTGCATCCAGTGGCACAAGAACCTAGCAGAATGCTTGACCAAACTTTCTTGTTCTATGTGTGACAGACTTAAACACTTGTTTTTCCTTCAGAAGAAATTTGCTGCTGCTACTGTATTGAGACTTAAAATAAAATAAAACCACTGGGATCTGAGCATCTGAAAAAAAATGAAGGACTGTTAATAATTTCCTAATTTAGTAAAGCATTACTATCATCTGCTAATAACCCTGGGTTATTCAGGTTCCAGTACTTCATTTGTGTATTCATAGAAAGTTTATTCAAAATCAATGGGACTTTCAACTAAATCTGTTAATTTCCATGTATGTAGTTCATAGTGATGTCATTTTGGCCCAGAAAATGATGAAACTCCCCTATTGAATTTGTAGATATTGCATTAAATTGCCCTTGACAAATAGAAGTTAACAACTGATTTCAAATAATCAGCTCAAATATGAACTTAATGTATTTTTCATTATCGGAAGCTCCTGCTGTTTATTCTGTAACAAAAAAGGGAACGAAAAGACTGATGGTGCTGAAAGCCTGCTGTGTTATGATGGAAACAGTTTGTGGTTTGAAAGAAAAATAAGCTGAAAAAGAAGAATGTTTTAAATTCATATTCAAAACATTAAAAATGATGGATAAAGTATAATGTAAATGCTATAGGAACTAAAACTGTTGTATTAGTATTGATTTAACAAAATGTCAACTAGAAAGAATAATCTGTTAGTGAAAGGACAGTTATATACGTAAAGGACAGTTATATACATACATACATACATACATACATACATACATACATACATACATACATAGATTATCTATCTATCTATCTATCTATCTATCTATCTATCTATCTATCTATCTATCTATCTATCTATCTATCGTCCCTTTTTCCTCTGGGTGGTACAAGAGATTCAGATAAAGAAATGATTTCTTGAAAATATACTGGCGCCAATGAAAGTAATGGCCAGGTTTGGTGAATGAACTTTGTGAAAATTTCATGTTCTTGGCACTGTTTACCTGTTGTGTCTGTTCTGGCTTTATTTTATTTTTCCCTTTCAAATGTAATTGCCGTTTTTTATTTTGATCAAGATAGAAAAAGATATTGAAGTGCCATAAATCAGAATGTTAGTTTCTTATCCTCATCTTCACAATCAAGAGTGTTATAAGAACCTTTCCTGTTTTATATAGTGTTTAAATATGCCCTTAAAGAAAGGGACTAAATTTTGCAGTACAAAGAATTAATAAGAAATACAAAGTACTGTAAAAGTTCCCGAGGTATTTTGGGCGGGGGGGGGGGGGGAAAAAGTTACAGGGTTATCCCTAACATATAATAATGTGAAAGTATCTGTAAGATGAAGCCGTCTAAAGGAGTGAGGATGGGAGATCTGAGTATGTCATGAAGATACCAAAGATACAAAGTTAGGCTTATGGAAGGCTCATTTACGATGCTTTTATATGCACGAAGATCCTAAGAGCTTTTTCTGCTCATTATAAAATAGTGTGACAACTTTCTATAATCAAAGAAATAATAATTTATCTACTTCCTAGGCTGAAATGTTAAGATCAGGCTGTATTGACAAAACTATTTGGGATTTGGGATTCTATTAATCACTTTTGCATCTTAAAAGTTCTTAAAAAGTATTTGGACTGAAAGTGTAGAATTTTGGAAATAGTGTGCTTTTTAATATCTTAAAAGGCAAAGTGTAATATCCTTATTATATGATTCACTTTAGAAAATTAATTGGAAAAAGCACCGTTTCTTTATATTTTAGCTGGTAAATAATTTCTTGTTTATACAACAGTGAGACATGTACTTGTTCTTAATTTGTGTAGCTCTTTTTCTTTTCCTTTCAAAGGAGAATTCCTTGATGTTCGAAATCTTTGGCAACTTGGCTTATGGACTGCCAGAGTAGAAAAAAGGAATGCTACCGGAAATGTTGTCACAGTCTGTGTAGAATTGATTAAAAATAAAAGGAGTAAAAATAGTGCTTTGGCTAATTTGCCTTGTGCATTTTCTCACTCTGTGTTTCCTGTGCATCTCCTATGGAGCCTGAAACTTTTTTCCATTCTGAGACCATCTTTTTTTTTGACATCTCATTTATGGTATTTGTTTCCCTAATAGGGCCTGTGTAGTGTCCTAAGACAAAGCAATGAAATTGATGTGTTTATATAAAAAGTACAAGTTTATTCTTCTGTCTCTCTTTCATTCTTTCTTCTTTTTTACTGGGAGTGTGACAAGAAAAGATTGTGGTTGAGGCCACATGTTTCTTGCCGAATTCTGTTTTTGTGAATGAAGGCAGGACTCCAGTTCTGACTGCTTCTCTTGAATAATTGTTTAAGAGATCAGCTGTCTCATTCACTGACAGAAAGAATGACTCATACATCTTCTGCCTTGTTTGGCTGCAGGTCATTGTTACAGTGGATAGGGCTGGTTTTAATTAAATATCAACTCAACTTCTTTTGCTGTCCCCACATACTTTTAGGAGAGGGTGATTACGTTTGAAAAAATTAAATTGTTCCATTCTGCTGTTGCTCAGCTTAATCACAAAATCTTAAAGATGTTGCCTTTGCTTCTTAATATTAAAAAAAATCTGAAGCATTTGGGTACATATTGAAAATGTCAATATCTTATTAGAGTGTGATCTTGTGTGTTTCAGTGTCAGTGCCATTATATCAAAAGAGCATATTTCTGAATAAATCCCAGCATTTTTTTGTTATTTAAAAGTAAATAAGTGGTATTTGAAACTAAAATCTCTCCGTAGAGTTCTTTTTAAACCAACACTTCGTTACCTTTCACTCAGGGAAGATTTGAGAAGTTGACAGGAGAAGGAAGCAGAATCGAACAACAGAAATGTCTCTCTCCAAAGTGAGCAATTAATGGCATCTTGCAGAATAAACCTGAAAAAGCTGTTCCCATTATTATATGGTCCCCTGTTCTTACCCCTTAAAGTGCTTCTTCTTTTTATCTTTTTTCCTAGTCTTAAGTAGTCCATTAGAATGTTACTGCAAAGGGGATCTTTGTAGATATTTAAATATTCTGTCCCCGAAAGAATCCAAATTCAGTCATTTTTATTGATATATCCCACCTCCTGCTCTGTCACCAGATTAAAAACTACTATTCCTTTTATGAAAGGCTGACTGAATTGTAGCAGTGACAAGAAAAAAGAAATGATTGGTTTCTAAAACTGCAGTTACCACATTCTTGTTTGAAAGATTTAAGGTATATTTAAATCTCCCAAACAAGAGTTATTTTGTTTGGGGGATTTAAGGTATAGTTATACTTAGTTGACTACCTGCAGGTAGTCAACTTTAGTGTGGAAACCTAAATTTCTTTGCAGGATGATATTGTGAGGTATCTGACAAGTTTACCATTAATCAACTACTGCTTTTGATTTTATTTGAAGAGTAGAGAAATCATGATGGGCTGATACTATCTAAATGAAGCTTATTGAGTTTTGTATCTTGAATGTTTAATATTTCTTCTATTTTTTTTTTGTGTTTCTAGTAATGAAGGATATTTTATTTCTACTTAATTGTAGCCATTGAGTGCTTGTTCAAGATAGATTGTTTACTTCAGAAGAAAACAAATATGTCAATTTAAAACTGGACAAAATTTCATAAATTGCTATGTACAAGATTTAAGATGTAATCCCACATTTAAAATATGCTATAACTTTGCTTTTATTTTATAAAGTAGCATAAACTAGTTTTCTTCTTTTGGGGGGAAATGTCTGTGGAAACCAGCTATAGCTGTCACTATTACACAGCAAAGAACATAAAGCTGTTAAAGAGGTGGTGTGATAATGTAGTATTTAGCAAAAGTTTAAACTTTGTCTTTTCTTATTTATAAGAACAATAATAAGTATGCCACTAATCAATTTGAGAATATGGGACTTGCTTAAGTTATAAAAAATGCAGGTACATTGGAATTATATTTGCTGAAGGGTGTATGCTTTAAAACTTCTCCACTCATTTATGTGACTCATAATTTTGTTTTGCTTTGTATTTTAAAATGTCTTTATTTCAACATAGTGATATTGAAGCTACAGGTGACATTCTAAAAGTTAGGTTTAATCATTCAGAATATTTTTCTCCAACTGTTTAAATATGTTTACACATTTTAGCAATTAGTCTAGGAACTTTTGCATTGCTAAATATGCAGGGCAGAAAAAAATCCTTTATTTTTGATCTGAATGCAACAACTTGTAGAGTGCTGCTGATAAGTTTTCATTTTCTTTTTTGGCTCATGAATCAGTGAGAACAGGAGTTAAATGTTGCAGCTTAATATGAAAAATCTAGCTTTTAATGTGATAAAGTCATACAAAATCTAACTCAAGGAGTTCCTGTGAAGCCAGAAAGATATGCTGACTTCCTGAAAGACAAATTCCTTAGAGGATATTAAGAACATTGAAGTTTATTATAGTGAAGGAATAATGGTTAATTGTACCTGCTATTCCACTAGATTTTAAAAGGAGAAATGTGAATTACAGTGGACAGCCTTCTATGTGAATAATGGAGAATAAATAGGAGAAATCCGTAATATATCTTTAGCTTATCATCTGTTCATATTGCAGTTCCAGTGGTTCATATAAACTGCTAGTGCAGAGTGTGGAAATCATATTTTCACAATTAGGAGTAATTGTTACTCTAGGATAATTTTTTGCACCATGAAAAGAGAAACTATTAGCAGTTCTCTCTGCGTATGGAAATAGAATAATTCACAGTGGTTGCATAGTTGATGTTGCTTATATGTTAATACATTTTGAGCAGAATACTATTAATGATGTCCAATTAACAGAATTATGAATAAGCATTTGTGCTTATGATGTGATCTGAAAATTTGAAACGATACCAACATTGTTTATTAGCCAAGATGCTTTTAGACAAATCTTGTTTCCAAACAACATTTTTGTCCTACAAGACAGATTGATTCTGGAATTAAAGGGAGGCTTTAGGTTGCAATAAGTTCAAAGAAAATAAGTTTAGCCCTAGTTCTTCACTTAAGTTAAAGCTTTTTGGATCACAACTTCAGAAATACTTCAATCACTCTCTTTCAGGTTTCTCCGTATGTGGACAATTTTATATTAACATCTCTATAGTGATTTTAAATTAGACAGCCTGCTTAAAACAGTATTGGCTTTACCATTTAATGCTACCATTGTCCAATAAGCTTTAAATAAGGAAAAGAAATAGGAAACTATCAAAGAAGAAATAAATATGGAAGTGTAGTAGTTAAAATTTTGTTTTTAAAAATATTTGCTAATATGTACTAGTACATGCTGTGTTAGCTTATAGTTAAGTTAGTTTATAAACTTATTTGCTATAAGTTAACTTTAGATGTATGCATTAATTTTATTTGGACATCCAGGTAATGCTTTCATTCTAGTAATACATTCATAGCAGTGAAAATGTTTGGTTGATTACTAGCTCTTAAAGTGAATTCTAGTTGAAGTAATAAAATTAAAAAGAATACTTTCTAAAGAAGGAGCTTTACTGTGGTTTATCTTGCTATGTCTAGGATCATTAGCTAGAAGGTAAGTTTCCCAGGGCTAAAAATGACTGAATTCTAGTCAAGCGCACACAAAGATAAACTTTTAATTATATTCAAGAATTTGGGGACATAGTATAGGAATATATTTTGTAACTATATTTTGTATTTTGGATGATATTTTACTATATTAATGAATGAGTTCTGAATCCTATTAACTACTGTACATATCACGCAAGAAACCTTTTATAATCCCATTCCAAATTGTAAGTGTTTAACAACAAACTCTCTTAAAGGTATGGAAACAGATTTCCAAATGTGCTTTTTTTAAAAAAAGATAATTGCTTTGGAGTGAAGAGTATGAAATGTTTTATAACACTAATTTAGATATGTTCTAGAATTTCATAAATTGAAAGGGAAATGTATCTTTTTTTTGTCTTCCCCACTTTCTTCCTTGTTATTTTTCCTCTCAAATGTTACAGGAGTACTAAGGTAAAAGCCTGAAAAGCTTCAATGGGACTCAGCCTGTATTCTGTTTGACTCCTTGGTTGGTTGCCTTAATGATATTAGCTTAATTTATTGCTAAATAAATGCAATTCTACCTCCTAAATGCTGGCAAGATAAAACCATAAATCTAATGTAGGTTAACTGTTCTCTACCTAGTTTAAGCATGAAGGTATTTAGTGACTAATACATCACCCTACTTATTGAAATAAATGTTTGGCTCTTGTGAGGTATGTCCAGTATATTGGATGCTTGTGCTCAATGCTGATTAATGTAACCTCAAGTGCAGAATTTCTCAGTGCATCTTCATTTGCAGTTGATTTCCATAATCATTTAATATTTTTGTTTTGTGTAAAGTGGATTTTCTTCATGATTTGGCTAGTCCTAAGAGTTAGAAATATTTTCCTTCTTTTCCTAATTATTATTTCTAATAAATTATTTCTTTCATTTTCTCCCTTACATTATCTTCAGCTCAGGTACCTGATAATGATGAGCAGTTTGTACCAGACTACCAAGCGGAGAGTTGTAAGTATAGCACTTTTTAACTCTTTCTTTAAAAAAAAAGAAAGAAAGAAAATGTATAGCATGTATATCTTTTCCTTTAGCCAGTAGTTACTTAGAACAGGAGATTGTCAATCCATGATCCCAGTGTAAAAATATAGAGAGAGAACCCTCCCTGAATTGCAACAACAACAAATAGATTGATTGAAAAGCCAGTGTCCATCTGTCTTTCCTCCTCCCCTTTTTCCACATTTATTTAAGTTTGTAGATATACTGGTGAAAAAGAGTATGTTTTCCAGAATGGGGAAATAGATGAATTTTTCTAGTAAAATCAGCATAATATGAGAGCCTAATGTCTTTCTCTATTATCTCCAATCAGCACTGGAATCTAAAATAATACTAACAACAACAATAAAAATGATGATGATAGTAATAGTAATAATAAAAATGGTGCTTAACAGGAAGTGGCATTCCATCTAGATGGTCTAGTGATGTGCAATCAGAGGACCTTCAAAAACAATTAACTATTACTATCAAGAATAGTGCGGTTTTTAAGAGAACATGGGAAGTAATAAATAGTAAAAGTAATTAATTGTCATTTATAGTCTATATAAATGGCATGATGTGTTTTTGTCAGTGATTCTGGAATGTGATTCTGAGAAGTATGTAGTCTCTCATCCAAATTTACAGTCACTTTGTATTCTTAAAACCAGCTACCACTATCAGTGTTTCTTTGTTTTAATTGGAAAAAAATAAATAAATAAGAAAGGGAGTAAGATGTATAGAAGGCAACTTTAAAGCAAAGCAAAACTGAGAAATATAGGAGTCAAGCAATCTGTTAGCCAACAATTGAATTTTCAAGATTGTAGTTGCTGGGTATTAGCAGGATAGCCTAATTACAGCATGTACAGTAATAATTGGTTCTTACATAGGATTTCATTTTGTTTTTTGTGCTGCAAATACAACCACTAAATTTAATGCTAATTCAACATTTTTTCTCCACTTTTATAACTGTTCTCATTTTTATGAAAGGAAATAGCTTTTGATTCTCTCCTACTGAAAGAAGAAGAAGAAAATAGGAGTTAAATTGTCAGGTGGAGAGTAGCATTAATGCATTTACCTCACAAAGTGACCAAAGATATGTGTGAATGTCTTTCATTATCCATCCTGTTCTTCAGCAATCAGTAGCCTTCCTACATTTTAATTAAAACTTAAAGGCAAAACATAAAGTAAAGCTCTTCCCATGGGGCTTTTTTAGAGCAGGAAGCAGAGGAGTCAAGAAAGTTGTCACTTCTCAGGAGTAAAGTAAACTCAGAAAGACTACCCAACTAATTTTAAATCACACTAAGCCAGAAATAGAAAGTGGAAGACGGATTTATGGTAAATATAGGCTAAAAAAACCAGAATAGTATGTGGCTGTAAAAAGCCTTAAAATGTGCTCGGATTTGTATTAAGATTCATGTGCTGTTTATTTCAAAGAACACTTAATGGAAAGATTTTATGGTTGGCTAATATCTCTTCATTTGATCCACCTCATTGTTTGCTAATAGCTAATTATTTGCAAAAGCCTCCAGTGATGAATTTAAGGGAGCAAAGCAAAGGGCAAACCTGTTATGCAATAATGTGCGTTCATCATGTACATAAATTGGATATATGAATTGGCTTATCAATCACTTATTGCTTTTCAGGACATTTATGCATTTATTCAGCATTTTTTTTTTAAATTTCTCTATGTTCTTGCAACCTCAGAACAGGGAAAATCTTCTGTCAATTAACAGATCCTCTTTAATGCACAATGGCTATTCTTGTATTCTTAAAAAATATGGGTAGTTACTATTCATGTCTTCCCAAATAAGTTTATTTGTTCTTGTTTTTCCATTCTTGGAGCTCATGGTTATTAAACTTGTTTCTTGGACTTTTGATCCAGTTACACTGTAGATATGCTAGTGAACTTGGTGTAAATCGTCAATACTGGAAACACTGTATTGTTGATTAATGCACTTGATTGGCACACTACACCTTTGAGAAATATGTGCAGTTTACCTTTTTTTATCCTGCTGCTGTTATTTTTTATAAATATCTCAAGGTGGCAAACTTACTTAATCATTCTTCCTCTTCCTATTTTCCCCACAACAACCCTGTGAGGTGGGTTGGGCTGAAAGAGAGGGAGTGGTCCAAGATCACTCAGCTTGTTTTCATGCCTGAGGTGAGACTAGAATTCTCACTAGCCCAGTAGGTGAAACCACTAGACCAAACTGGCTAGGGAAAGGAAGAATCAGCATGGTGTGGAGAGCATCATGTCTTGGAAATCTGGTAAGATCATTTTCTTCAGTCAAATATTGTGGTACTACTAATAATGTTATCTGAATTTAAAATTCATTTTTAAAATTTCTTTAAATGGTTATCTGCCATGATTGTCCTATTTGAAGAAAGGCAAGGCACCATCCGTTGTCATTAGCATCACAATAAATCTATCATCCATTATTATTTGTTTCACTTCAAAAGACATCCTATAATTTCAAATCGTCCTTTAGTGTTATTATAACATGATATTTTCTCCAGATCTTCTATATGTTCTTCACGCTGTAATTTTAATTCTTTTCTTTTAATATTCATCATTGGTTTAATAATGAAAAAAATATCCATAATTATGGAATAGTATATTCTCCTGCAATTGATGTGAAAGCTTAAATTAATTGCTATGGTTTCCTTCTCAAAATCAAGTTCCTTGGCAAACATTTCCTATTTTAACAAGCTATAAGATTAACTTTTCTTCAGTTCCTTTCTTAAGTTGTAAATTGAAAAAAAAACCCTTTCAAATGACGTTAATTAATGTTCTTCAGTGAGAAAGATGGGCAGTTTCTAAGTGTGATAAATAAACCTAATTTTAATAATAGTGTTGAAAAAATGATATGACATAAGTAAAGGTGAAATCTTAACTTTAAAGCATGATTAACTTACTTATTATATTTAAAAAGAATTTATGCATGATTTTATTAGAGACTATATTTGCAAATAAAATGCTTTCATTATCACTTCATTGATTTTATAAGATTGAATTTGAAACAGATTCACACATGGACCACCAATGGGGATTTCACATAATTTTATGTTTTGATCATAGGTAAAAATATTTCAGATTTGGAACAATTATCTTCAATTAAGCAGATCTCTGTGCTAAGCGCAAAACCAATTTGAGATAATCAAACCTATCCTACTGAGGAATGCAAAGCTTTATCAACATTTTATTTTACAATTGACACAAAAATAAGTCAATGATTCTTATAGAAGGGCCACATATTCTTTATGTAAAATCCTATCAAAGATGGTCAGGTTTTCTTAAGTGAACCTTAGCCCTTTCAGACATTAATGTGTTAGTGATGGAGCTAAAGATTATCTGTTCAGATAAATAGTCTTCTGTTTATGTACAGATGGATCTGTATACAATTGCTGTGCTGTATCTACAGAGACTTAAACAAAATTAAAGTACTATCAACCATCTTTAAAAGGTTTGAGATATTTTAATCCAAATATTTTATTCCTGTAGCAAGTGGGCTTGCCTATTTAACCTTTTGAAATTGTTTCTCAGACAGACACTAACACACTTTTGGAATTGTGTGCTTGATATTTTCTGATTGTCATTGCAACTCAAATTTCTAAATACAATTTATATAATATAATTGAACAATATTATTTTTCCTTGTTCTTCCTATTTAAAGAGCCAGAATATTTCTATTTGTTGGGAAATTAATTCAGCAATAGAAACAAAATTATACAGATTGTGCAGTGAACTCTCTAAAATATTGCTTGAAATGAAAGTTTTAAATATGTGTAAGCAGAAATTTAGAGAGTTTTGTCAGTGTATATGGTGTGTGTGTGTATGTATGTATGTGTGTATGTATGTATATATGTATATGTGTGTGTGTATACATATATATATTTACAAGTATTTGTGCATACACACATGCACAAATTGATAAGTTTACATTTTGCTGATAAAAGAATGTGCACGTGTGTGCATGCATATATACTGTACATGTTTAAAGGGTAAAATGGAAAGACGACAAGTTATGGATTACACAATTTTATTTTCTTTGGTTACCAACCAGTTCTAATTCTATTTTGATGACTAGTTTTCAACACTGATAGGTGAAGGAGAAAAACAGCCAAGCTTAATTTGGATTAATTACAGACCTTTGTAGAATGAAGTTACATGAGTTTCCTTAAATCCCAAAAACAGAGAATGTCGAGTGAGTTATTTTATCTTTAATTGTACTGAGATTATTCTTAAATATGGTAATTTGCATCATTGAAAAGAAGCCTCTGTAGCAGGATACTCATGAAAAAATGGCCTTCTTCTCATACTTTGCCTTAAAAGATGCAAAAAGATTTTGCCTTAAAAGATGCAAAAAGTCTTCTGATGTTTGAAATGACTACTGTCAAGAATTCTGGAACTGACTGAAATATTCCAGCAAGATTTTCTATGTTTCATTACAAAGGAATTACCTAGGCTCTTGCTTTTACATGTTCTGATTTTAATGTAGTCAGAAGCATGGATTGTATGCCAGTAGCTCCTTTTGACAAATATCTTGAAACTAATTTGTAAGACTTCCCTTTGTTATATACACTGCTCAAAAAAATAAAGGGAACACAAAAATAAGATATCCTAGATCTGAATGAATGAAATATTCTTATTAAATACTTTGTTCATTACATAGTTGAATGTGCTAACAACAAAATCACACAAAAATTATCAATGGAAATCAAATTTAGCAACCCATGGAGGTCTGGATTTGGAGTTACACTCAAAATTAAAGTGGAAAAAAACACTACAGGCTGATCCAACTTTGATGTAATGTCCTTAAAACAAGTCAAAATGAGGCTCAGTAGTGTGTGTGGCCTCCACGTGCCTGTATGACCTCCCTACACTGCCTGGGCATGCTCCTGATGAGGTGGCGGATGATCTCCTGAGAGATCTCCTCCCACACCTGGACTAAAGCATCCCCCAACTCCTGGACAGTCTGTGGTGCAATGTGGCGTTGGTGGATGGAGTGAGACATGATGTCCCAGATGTGCTCAATTGGATTCAGGTCTGGGGAATGGGCGGGCTAGTCCATAGCATCAATGCCTTCATCTTGCAGGAACTGCTGACACACTCCAGCCACATGAGGTCTAGCATTGTCGTGCATTAGGAGGAACCCAGGGCCAACCGCAGCAGAATATGGTCTCACAAAGGGTCTGAGGATCTCATCTCGGTACCTAGTGGCAGTCAGGCTACCTCTGGCGAACACATGGAGGGCTCTGCGGCCCCCTAAAGAAATGCCACCCCACCATTACTGACCCACTGCCAAACTGGTCATGCTGGAGGATGTTGCAGGCAGCAGAACATTCTCCACAGCATCTCCAAACCCTGTCACGTCTCTCACATGTGCTTAGTGTGAACCTGCTTTCATCTGTGAAGAGCACAGGATCCCAGTGGTGAATTTGCCAATCTTGGTGTTCTCTGGCAAATGCCAAACGTCCTGCACGCTGTTGGGCTGTAAGCACAACCCCCACCTGTGGACGTCTGGCCCTCATACCACCCTCATGGAGTCTGTTTCTGACTGTTTGAGCAGCCACATGCACATTTGTGGCCCGCTGGAGGTAATTTTTCAGGGCTCTGGCAGTGCTCCTCCTGTCCCTCCTTGCACAAAGGTGGAGGTAGCGGTCCTAATGCTGGGTTGTTGCCTCCTATGACCTCCTCCACGTCTCCTGATGTACTGGCCTGTCTCCTGATAGCACCTCCATGCTCTGGACACTACACTGACAGACACAGCAAACCTTCTTGCCACAGCTTGCATTGATGTGCCATCCTGGATGAGCTGCACTATCTGAGCCACTTGTGTGGGTTGTAGACTCCATCTCATGCTACCACTAGGGTGAGAAGCACCGCCAGCATTCAAAAGTGACCAAACCATCAGCCAGAAAGCATAGGAACTGGGAAGTGGTCTGTGGTCACCACCTGCAGAACCACTCCTTTATTGGAGAAGTCTTGCTAACTGCCTATGCTTTCCACCTGTTGTCTATTCCATTTGCACAACAGCATGTGAAATTGATTATCAATCAGTGTTGCTACCTAAGTAGACAGTTTGATTTCACAGAAGTGTGATTGACTTGAAGTTACATTGTGTTGTTTAAGTGTTCCCTTATTTTTTTTGAGCAGTGTATTATTGCTATGAAAGATTTGTTTGTGGTCTGTTATGGCTGGCTTTCATACGCAGATTAATGTTACAATGATCTTTATGCTTGGCAATTAAAGAACTGAACATGAAAACAACCAAAGAAAACAAAGGGCCTTCTTTTGTGTAGGCCTTGCACAATAATGACAAAAATTGAATGGGGAAAACATGAAGAAAACTGTACTCCACATTTGGGATGTTCCTTTTTCTTGTCAGTCAAAAAGAATATCTAAAAGTATAATCCTTTTCTTCTGATCCTGATTTTGTTTTTGATTAACTTTCTCCTCCTATTTTTCTTCCTTATTATTAATTCAATTAGTTTTCATCCTTCCTTCCCAGGGGATGTTGAAGGGAACTGACAACAAGAAACAAACAATTAACACCCAATAAAAAACCCTTCAGACTAGAAAAGCCTAATAAAAGAGGTCTATTTTCTAAAAAACCAGAAAAAAAAAAGGATTGAACACAATTCCCCAAAGATATATATTTCAGACCTGGAAGGAAACCCAAGAGACAAGATAGTCTCCCATAAACACAATAAACTTGTCTTAGCATATATCTTACATATGCACTTCCACTGAGTTGTTTGGGGCCTATACTCAGGATTGCCCTTGAAATCTACTAATTGGAGTCCTTCCTTGAGGAAAATTGGTGGCCTAGAAGCATGAAATAGAAATAAAGTTGTTAGAAATAATACAGCAGGAGCACTGACAAGAACTGGAAGCCACTTAAGCTAAGACTACACTTTTTATGATCTTTGTTGGCTCTTTTTACTCATTCCAGAACCAATAAAAGGTTCTGATATTAATCTATAAGAGGGGAAATGACTGGAAAGCTAATAGCCAGGGTTCAAGATCCAAGCACCTCATGATGGGGTGAGCTCCATCCTTACCCCAGCTTCTGACCATCTACCAGTTCTAAAGCGTGCAAATGTGAATAGATAAACAGATACCATTTAGGTGGGAAAGTACCAGTGTTCTGTGCATCTCGGCATACAATCATGTTGGCCACATGACCACAGAAATGTCTTCTAACAACACTGGATCCTTCAGCCAAGCAATTGAGATGAGCACTGCCCTCCTACAGTCAGACATGACTAGACAGCAGAAATTTACCTTTACCTTATTAACTTCTAAAGCTTTTTCATAGCTTGCAATTAGAATACCCGAGGGAATGTATCTTCTCATTTGTTCCTACTTACCCTGAAATCATTATTGGCATGGATGACTTCCTAGAAATACAGTTAGTGACTACTTTGGAAGTAAGTCCTTTTCAATGATAGTTCTTGATTTTAATACCACAATATGCCTGGTGCTGACTTTATAGACTTTAAACTTAAAGAAAACCCACCCACCTACTTACATATATATAACATTTTTGTAGCAGAAGAGTTTGCAAACATTACCAATGACACGTACAAATTGTATTTATTGTTGACTGGGGGTTTGTGTGTGCGTTCATTTGTTCGCTTATACCAATACTCAGGAAACTTCCAGTATTTTGCCCAAGTGTGTTTTTTGGGACTAACAGAATACTGTACAGATTTTCAAGCTGGTGGAACAGTGCAACATTCCAGATTGCTGGCACTTGATCACTCTGTATATACAAAATGGAATGGATAAATCCTTTGCAAGCTAACTAGGAAGACAGAGAAAGGTAAGGATGGAACTACATGCATTTTCTGGCAGAAGATGGTTTATGTCATTCTTCCTGATATAATTCAGAAAAAAAAAATACATTTCTCTAGGTTAAGATACTGTAAGAAGGACACTGTTGAGGAGACTGAAGGTCCACCTGATCTTGCAAATAGTTTCTAAGAGGATAATATTTTTGCATTAATTTTTGGCATGTCCTCAGTCATTTCTCTTTCTGGAATCATCTTTGGAGTTGCTGATTGTATCTGCTGTGCTCTCATTACTGTCATCAGCAGAAGATTTAGAGAATTATTGACATATATTCAACTTTTTTTCTTTTTTTCTATTTAGTATGTTAAGCTTTGTAGCACTTTCTGATGTTCTGAACCTGAATCTGCATTGACTTGCATTTCAGAGGACAACTTTGCAGGAAGGTGTAGCCTGAAGAAGGATCCACATTAATTCTAGGCATCTCCATATAGACCTGGAAAAACCCTGAAAACCATACATAGAAACATGCTGCAAATATGTATGCATTCTTTTGGAAATTTTGAAGGAACAACTGGAATTAAATATTTACTACTTATGTATAATGTGAGATAAACCAATTTTCCAGCAACTGAGTATTAGAAAATTATAGGAAGGTAGAAAGCTGCCTTTTACCAGATCACACTATATCCAAGTTTTTAAAATTAAGTGTGTTAATAGGAATAACAGAGCCAAATGGGTTAGCTTTCCCCACAAGTATTTTATGTTCTCTGCAAAGTGCTTTAGACCTTCCATAGTTCTTATTGTTATTATCATCATTATCATTATTTTAAACACCAAATTTGTATGAGTTTAATAAGTCCTGAAGCATGTTCCTTGTAGCTCTCTAAGACTTGCCAATGGATCTACCATTTCTGTTTGGCCCATTTGCCTATTTAATCATAGAAATGTACGCTACACTGGGACATGAATAAAATTGTAAAAATAAAAAGGCAACCGTAAATTGCCTCTGAATTGTCAGAAAGAATTACATTGATAGGCCAATGTGATCCCGAGGAGTTGAACTTGATTATTTATCCAGTTTAGAATAGAATAGAATACTTTATTGGCCAAGTGTGATTGGACATACAAGGGATTTGTCTTGGTGTAAATACTCTCAGTATACATTAAGAAAAGGTACATTCGTTAAGAATCAAGAATCATAACGTACAACACTTAATGATAGTCATAGGGTACAATCAACAATCAAATCATACTAGGAAACAGTCAATATAAATCGTAAGGATACAAGCAACAAAGTTACAGTCCTACAATCACAAGTGGGAGGGGATGGGTGATAAGAAGTGATGAGAAGATTAACAGTAATAGTAGTGCACACTTCGTGAATAGTTGCACAGTGTTGAGGGAATTATTTGTTTAGCAGAGTGATGGCTTTTGGGAAAAAAAGTATTCTTGTCTCTAGTTATTCTGCTGTGCAGTGCTCTATAGCGTCGTTTTGAGGGAAGGAGTTGAAACAGTTTATGTCCGGGATGTGAGGGATCTGTAAATATTTTCACAACTCTTTTTTTGACTCGTGTAGTATTCAATTCCTCAATTGAATTTCCTATGGAGACTGGTGAATTTTGGCAATTGAAGTACATACAGATAGTCCTCAACTTACAACACTTCATTTAGTGACCGTGTGAAGTTAAAACAGCACTGAAAAAAGTGACTTATGACCATTTTTCATACTTAATGGCAATGTTCTCATGGTCACATAATCAAAATTCAGATGCTTGGCAACTGACTCATATTTGTGATGGTTGCAGTGTCCCAGGGTCAAGTGATCACCTTTTGTGATCAAGCAAAGGCAACAGAAAAACCAGATTCACTAAACAACCATGTTACTAATTTAACTGCAGTGATTCATTTAATAACTATGGCAAGAAAGGTTATAAAATGGGGCATGGTTCACTTAACAAATGCCTCACTTAGCAACTTACCTACCTGTACTCTATAAAAATACATATTTTGGACAATGTCCAAGTTTAAGAAACCTGATCAAGTCCATTTTTGTCTACTTTGCCTTGTTCTAAAACATCTTCAAGGAACATCTTTTATTTAACCCATTTTGATTTAAAATGGTCCAATGTATAAGCAAACTCTTTTATCTTGTCCTGTAACTATGCTGAAAGCTAACCACAAGCCTGTCAAAATAATATATCTTACCTACTAACAAATATTTATATAGATTACATTTTTATTCATATGGCACATCCTTCTTGTTTCTTTTTCCTCTTACTTAAAGTGAGTGAAATAATTTTAATAATATAGTTGATTCTTTATCCCCCCCCCCTTACCTCTGTAACTTCATTTTGTGGTTAGCCCCAAGCATTAACCTGTATTTAGATTGAAGATTTATCTTTTCTCTAGTGAGTGAGTTTCTTGTTAGCCTTTTTTCTTTCTTCTTTTTCTTCAATCTATGGTTGTGTAGCATAAGGAGGTCTCGGTGCATTATTTTTCTGCAGACTCTGGAGATGCATTTTTTTCTTTAAAAAAATATAACTCCTAGCTCTGAAGGATACAAAGACCTTGATAGCCTCACTATTGATCTAATCCACAACTGGCACACTACCACTATTAAAACAAATGATTGCTGCCTGCTCCCCCTTCTCTATATATAGATGGTATTGATCTCTAATCCTTTTGGAAATTTAATTTTTATTTTTTAAAAAATAAGTGACCTTGTTTCTGAGGTGAGCACATAGCGCTAACCAAAACTGCCCTCTCACTGCTGCAAAATATATGACAAACCAGGATCCATATCCTTTGACTTCCTTGTGGCATTTAAGGTGCACCTTGGATTGATTCAATATATGTATCCTTGATTCCTTGTTCATTCAAGTCAGTAGATATGCCATGGCTGAATCTTCCTCAGCAGCAAAAGCAAAATTTCATTTCGCCATTCTTTGCTTGTTATAATCTTTTGGTTGGGTTCCCCTTTTCTTTTTTGTGTACCACTTTCTCTGTAGTATTTGGCTGTAGGGAAGGAATATCTAACTCTTAGTAAGAAAGTTTGAACTGGTCACTTATAGGGGTTTTTGGAAAGCAGATAAAGCTACCTATACCTTTTCTAGGCTGTGTCTTTTTTCATTGAAAATATTAGAAGGGATTCTAATTAATGCAGTATTAATACACAAATACCTATAGAGAAAAAAAAATCTTGGAATGAAAAATGTCCATTAATGAGAATTGCAAATAAAATAAAATAGCCCTTAACTTAGAGAATCCCAGAAAGTTTTTATGTAGATATATAAATGCAAGTTTCATACACCCATTATATTAATAAAATACAGATTAACCAGGATACAAGAAAGTCGTAAAATATAGGCAGGGATGGGAACTGATCGGTATAACTACTGATTCTGTCGCTCTGTGTTGTGAGTGCATGCACATGTGCGAGTCGCGCAAGTGCAATTTACGACGTGCTGAGCTTCCTGGACAGCTGAACAGCGCTGCGTGCAAGTGCGCAGTGGTTGGAAAAGCCCTTGTTTCCTGCTTTTTCAACCTCAGCTGTGTCGCGCAAAGTAGCTGCGGTTGAAAATGCAGGAAATAAAGGTGTCAGGTAAGAGCCCGGGCGGGCAGGTGGGCCAAAACAGCAGCAGACATAGAACCAGATCTATGCATGCTCTCTGTTTGCTGCTTTTCAGAGTAACCGGTTCTACAGATGTGGACAGAACTGATAGAATCCCACCCCTGAATATCGGTCCAAAAGAGAGAGAGTTTTTTGAATTTTGAATCTTGAACAGCAAATGTTTGAGAAGCCAAATAGCCTTGGCTTCTCAAACATTTGTTGGGTTAAAAAAAGAGAGACTCATAGGCTGCTGTTAGCAAGTATTTGCTTGAAGGAAGCATATTAAGTGCACATATCTTTATAAATAAAAACAAACATCCAGCTTGTCATTGTGCTTTGCAAACATTGCTAGGTTGTGAAATGCAATAAAGACCATAGAAAAGATAGCAATGAAGTCCCTGTTTTAATAACCCTATTATATACCCTTATGTGAACAGTATATTGCTTCTCCCTCCCCCTTTCGCAGTCTTCAGTATCCTTTAATTAGAGTATTTTCCTGTCCTTTATTACAGCTGTGGGAAGTGTACGCAGTTTATCGACATAAGTAATGGCTCTGTCATAACATGAACTAAGCATATGCTGTTCATTAGATTAGACATAGTTAGTACTTACATTTGGAAAAGCAGTGTAATTAATTGGGGTTTGACTTTAAAAGGCATAGCTGCTTTTAAATAAAATAACCCACGGTTTGATTGAAAGTACGTTTAAAGGCGAAGGCTCAAATATTGCTTTATATTTTCCATGTGAAACTTTGCCAAAGGCAACCAAATATTTTTTCTCCTTTTTTTCTTCCTTCTCTCTCTGTCTTGAATATAGAATATATAGGCATTTTCATTTGGATAAATAAGACATGTTTAATAAACTTGTCAGACTTTAATACTCAGCAATCTAACAGGTGTAGGAATTATATTTTACAAATCTAATAACATTATTCTGTAATGAAAAAGCCAAGCCTGTTGAGTCATGCTGTAAAATAATATTGGTTGTGAAATGGAAAGCCATGTTGCAAAGGGTTTGTTGCTCTTTCACAATGAGTAAAGACATCTAATCTGTATATTGTGTGCATTTTCTTGGACAATAAAAAAATTGAATGAAAACTCACACATTATCCTGATAATTTCTCATACAATATTCTTGTATTAAAAATATATATTTTATAGATTTAGTTGTAGAGCAGTGTTGGCGAACTTTTTCACCAAGTGCCAAGACTGGAGGGCATGCGGTTGCACATGTGTGCCGGAAACTGGAAGAGCAGATGATCTAGTTTCTGGCACGCATGTGTGCATGAAGACCAGCTGTCAGGTGTGCATGTGCTAGCTCTACCTGGCCTTTCGGAGGTCCACATGTCTCCCTGTCTGCCCTCCTGCCTACCCACCTGGTCCCCATCAGAATGGCAGGACATCCCCAGCGAGAGCACAGTTCTGCAGCCCTGGACAAGGAGAGCAAGTTGGGCAGGGAATGCCACCTCCCTGCACTGGAAAGCTGGAGCCCCTTTCTGACCTCGAAGGGAAGGGAAATCAGCATTCCTGGGGGTTGGGTTAAGGGGGTCCAGCAAGTGGAAGAGCTTTGCTCTAACTCTAGCTGGGATAAAGTGCTTCCCAGATCCACCACTGAGAACAAGCCAGCACAGCCCCTCTCCTGCCACTTCTGCCAAAGGAACTAACTACTTCCCGGCCGATGCATCTCTTACCCTGGTGCCGGACAGATGTTCCTCCTGTGCAGATTCAGCTCCTGTACAGCCCTGCCATCCCTGAAGAGCAGCAGCAGCAATAGCAGCCACAGGGTGAGGGGCAGTAGTGACTGCCTGACCCCCACAGCTGCTTCCCCGCCAGCAAACAGGGTCCTCGGTGGCATCTCCATGCTTGAGGTGCTCCATGCTTGAGGCGCTCCATGCTTGAGGAGCTCCTCTGTCCTCCTGGGGCAGCTTACCTACCCAACAGTGGGTTTTTCTCCTGGCTGCTTTGGCAGCCCATCCAGAAGCGGCAGTGTGAGAATCACCGGTGGTAGGGAGGGGCTAGGGGGCAAGAACCGCTGCCAGCCCCTTGCCCCTCACCCCCAGCATGGCAGGAGCAGTGGACTGGGAAGCCAGTCACCCAGCCAGCAAACACTGCCCTGCTGCCCTCTGCACCTAAGCCAGCCAGTTGCTCCAGATTGTGGACATGCGTTAGTGCCATGGGCTGGAAGGCTGGGTCTGCACAAGAAGCCCACTTGGGTGGGGAAGGAGGGAAGCTTCAGCCTGCCCGTCCTGGCAGCTCTGCTCCCCTTGGTCTTCTGGATTCTGGCACGCTGGCCAGCTTGTCATCAGACATGCAGGAGCACCAGAAATGTGCACTAGGAAGATAATCTTCCGGTTTCTTGTGTGATGTGCACTGGCCAGCTGGTCTTCATGTACACATGCACACCAGGTGGCTGCTTTTCTGGTTTTAGGTGCTCCCACACACATGAAGACCAGCTACCCAGCGTGCCGGAACCTGGAGAGCAATGGGCGATGGCTCGCTTGCCCAGAGAGATAGCTCTGTGTGCCACTTCCAGAACGCATGCCACAGGTTCACCATCATGGTTATAGAGCCTGAAAAAGTTGGAAATCTTTGCAGTAGGGCAATAGTTGCAAATGTCATAGGCAATATATTAGTCCTATTTGTACTTATGTAGCCTCAGTCTTTAGGATGTTAAAGATAGCAAAATTCTGGTTTATTTATAAACATATTAAGTCAGTAAATGGTTTTAAAATGGTTCAGCTAAAAAAGGCTAAATAAGAACGAATTTACATGTATTTACATGTATGTATGTACAAGTAGCAAAACTAGAGATATGTACAATCCAATGCAATATGAATATACTGCCATCATATATAGCATGAGCATGTTTTGGTCTGTTTAGAAATTTGGTTATGGTTCTTATAATGGCTCTCATAATGGTCTCAAGTTGGAATGATACCCCTTTCTAATGGAATTGAAAAGCAGCTATTCTTTTCACTTATATTAGGAAAATCAGGATTTGTAATTTATTAGGCATTTAGTCAAGATGTTCTTTATATAATGTAACTCAGCCTTCCATCCTTCCGGGTCGGTAAAGTGAGGGTCCAGATTATTGGGGGAAATAGCTTAGAGAAGGCTGTAAAACAATGTGAAGCAATATATAAGTTCTATTGCTATATAATTAGCATATTAGTACAACCTAAAAAAAGGTTGGATCTATAAATCAGGGGCTTTTAAAGTCAGTTGGTAGCCTTCAGTGGAATATATTTCTGATTGATTTCATAACTGACTGACTGACTGTATTTGGATTCAACCCAGGGATTATTTCAATTTTTGGAAAACAAAAATATAAAATACATTCAGACCAATATCTGAAATGGTATGTGGTCTTTTCTACTTGAACAGTGGGTTGAACTAGAAGACCTCCAAGATTCCTTCCTGTTCTATTCAGATTAATAACACATTAAAGAAAAGTAGTTTAGTTCCAGCAAGGTTCCCATATTCTGTGAAACTGGTTGCTTGTCATGATTGGTTACCGTAGTATGCAATAATAAAAAAGCATACTGGATCATGGTGTCTCACAATGCTTAATTATTGAAAATATATTCCAATGAACACTAAAAGCAAAAGTGAACCAAATTTTTCAGTTTTTTTAAAAAAGTGTGTCAGTTTCCTTCCTCTTTCTTCTTCCAGATGTAGAGAAAGTTATTCAGCTAGCTGAAATCAGGAACTCATCAGCTGTCTTAGTAAAGTTTTTTGGCAATAGAAGAGTCCAATCTAAATTAAACATTGAAGGGAAATAGTATAATACTAAGAATATAAAAGAATAAGCAAAAACTGTAATTGGAATATAAGACTCACTTCCTCCAAAATATAAACCATTGTTTAAACATATATGATACAATCCTGAGGTCAGATTGTGCTTAGTCTTCTATACCTGGTATTCCTTGAATTGTGTTAATACTGATTGACCACTCTAAGCCTGGGCTACTGTTAATATCTGGTTGCTAACACACTTCCAATGCAAAAGATGCTTAAAATTATATTTGGTTTTTCTAACCTTTGGATCATTCTGAATCTACTGGTTGTGAGGTTTGTGCTAAATAATGATTTATTGATCTAAACAAGCATTTAGTTGCTGTTGCTTGCATTTCTACAAGTGCCTAACACAGGTAGATCGGGGTAATATACACGGTCTGTTCATAAGAAATTAATCTGTTTCAATACTTACGATCCATCATAAGTATTAACGGTAAAGGTTCCCCTCGCACATACATGCTAGTGGTTTCTGGATCTAGAGGACAGTGCTCATCTCTGTTATAAAGCTGAAGAGCCAGCCCTGGCTGAAGACTCCTCCATGGTCATGTGGCCAGAATGACTAAAAGCCAAAGGTGTATAGAATGCTGTTATCTTCCCACCAAAGTGGTTCCTATTTTTCTACTTGCATTTTTACATACTTTCGAACTGCTTGGTTGGCAGAAGCTGGGAAAGTAACAGAAGCTCACTACGTTACGTGGTGCTAGGAATTCGAACTGCCAAACTGCTGATCTTTCTGATTGACAAGCTCAGTGTCTTAGCCACTGAGCTACCACATCTCTGTTCGTAAGTATTAGATGAACTTAATAAGACATTTTAGGGTATTAGTATCTTACATATCCTGAAGTATTTATGCGTATTCAGATAGACCTTGACTTACAACAGTTCCTTTAGTAACTGTTTAAAATTACAATTAATTACAGTGTTCGGGTATTTTCCCACGTCATTATAGTTGTGCTTTTAAAGTTGTAGCAATGTTTCAGCAGAATCTCATCTGCCATCATCAGGCTTCTGTATTGTGTTTGTGAGTCAGACTTTCACAGCTGTTTCAGTTTTAAATTGGGGGCTAGCCTACTGCTATGCCTGAATGGTTTTTTCTTCATCCTGATTGGTTGGGAGTCTTGGTCTGTGTTTATTGGACTTGGAGTTTGCTGTGTTCTGCTTGATTGATGTTTCTAATATCTTCTGTCTGTTTTGTGGCTTTTTTTGTTTTGATTGGCTGGCAACATTGTGTTCTTGTATTGGAGGCTTTTAGTGCGGCTTGGCTCCGAGTAAATGGACGGCTATCATTTATTAGGAAGCTAGGTTTCATCTGGGTGCCTGGTTGGGGTGTGTTTGAGCTGGAGGTATCGGGGGGATCTGTTTGTGCCCAAGTGTTTGCCTGGCTTGTTGTGTGGAGATTTTTTTGTTTGTGAGTGCAGGCTTCCAAATAATTGACAATCTGGTGGAATCATCTCTTCTATTCATGCTTTAAGTACCTGCGAAAACTTATGAAAACACAAACACACACACACACACACACACACATTCAGCTTTGTTCATGTATTTTCCCACGTCATTATAGTTGTGCTTTTAAAGTTGTAGCAACGTTTCGGCAGAATCTCATCTGCCATGATCAGGCTTCTACAGAAACCTGATGATGGCAGATGAGATTCTGCCGAAACATTGCTACAACTTTAAAAGCACAGCTATAATGACGCGTGAAATACATGAACAAAGCTGAATACTCATACATATACATATATATATATGTATGTGTGTGTGTGTGTGTATATATATATATATATATATATATATACACACACACACACACATACATACATACATACATACATACATACATACATATTAATCACTGTCCATTTTGAATACATAGCTGAAAGAGGAAACGTGGAAGTTCACAAGTTTGATCCTTTGTGGAACAAACTGTGCTTGAAACTAGATGTTCTGCTTCAGATACCATAAAACCTCCTCCCAGAAGCTAGCAAGCACTGCTCAGGCATTGCTTATATGCTATGTCCTGGATAGAAGGGAATGAACTACTAGTGATCTTTTCTGCCATCCAAGCATCCAAGACCTGTTTAAAAATCCTTTGAACTAAATATCCATGATTTAGCTCAATGATGTGAAAATTCAGTTCTGATAAAGTTTACATCAAATATTAGACATACTGTACGTAGGTCGTTCTCGAGTTACAATCACAACTGGAACCACAAGTTTCATCACTAAGCTATGGAATTATTAAGTGAGTTGTACCCTAATTTGTAATCTTTTTTTTGCCAAGGTTGTTAAATGAATCATCTTGCTGTTAAATGAATCCAACCTGCTTTATTGGAAACTCTCTTGGAAATTCTTAAATGGTGATCAGCAGGTACAACTAGACATAGGTGATATAGGTTTTCCAAAGGGTTATTCATATCAGTAACACTCATTTAAAAAAATTATATTTTCCAAGCTTGCTTCCATGTTTGATCCTTCAGACGGGAGAGAAATCTCTGCAGTTCATTGGGGGAAAAATGAGATAAATTGGAAAGGGGAAAAGAATTGAAGGAAAAAGAGATACTGAGCCTTGGCATTCACAACATAAGAAGAACCATGTGAAATTAAATATTATGCAAATTGTAGTTCAACTCTAGTTCAGCTCTGTGTTTCTCATCATGTCCAGAATGCATTTGTTCTTAGTTTTTTTTATCCTGCCTTTATTAGCTTCATTAATAAATCAAGGTAGAAAACATCTAATACTCATTCCTCCTCCTATTTTCCAGACAACAACCCTGTGAGGAGAATTGGGCTTAGAGAGAGTCCTATTTTCCAGACAACAACCCTGTGAGGAGAATTGGGCTTAGAGAGAGTGAGCCCAAACTTACCCAGCTAGCCTTCATAGCCGAAATAAGACAGTTGTGGGAAACTTGCAAATACCAGTAGTAGTACAAAGAATGATGGTTCTTGTCTCAAAAAAGTAGTACATAAAAGATTCAAAAGGTGTTAGTAGCCACTCGATTTATTAAATATGTTCTGTCATCTTTTAATACCATCCTTGTTGTCTGTTTCTACCACAATTGCTAGCAGTGAACTCCACTGTTTTAACTTTTCATTGTGTGAGAAAGCATTCACTTTTCATTGTGTGAGAAAGCATTCACTTTTCATTGTGTGAGAAAGTATTCTTTCTGTAGGTCACAAATCACCCTCTAGTTATTTTCAGAAGATGAGTTTGAACTCTGTGAACAAAGGAAAATAGTTTCTTTTAACCACTTAACAGTATAACATATATCTATCAAATGTGTTCTTTCTTTTAATGCAAAAAGCTCCAATTACACTAAGCTTTCTTTCGGGGACAAGTGGGAAGATCTTCCAACTGTCTTTTATAACTTTTTTCCAGATATGTGAGATCATTATTAAACCTCATAATGGTCAAAATGTGGTCTTACCAAAGATTTATAAAAAGTTATCATTATATAGAGAGTTCTATTTTCAGTTCCATTCTGAATGATTCAAGCTACAAGTATATCATTTTTACTGTATACTACATAATGAGTTGCATACTGGGTTGGCACTTTCATCAGGTAGTCCACTATGATTCCATATAAATATAGATCTATATATTTGGATGCGTTACATCCTACAAAATTTATATATGTTGTCTATATGTATTTTCTTTTCTTTTTTTTTAGATTTGAATTGCATTGCCTGCTTATTAGATTTTGCAAACTAATGCCAGTTAAACAAAAATTACACATTTATCTAAAAAAATAAGCAATTATATATTTACATTCTTTTAAAAAATTGGGCAAATGCTATCTTAGGTTGTTATTATCTTCTTATAGTTTGAAAAAGGTGATTTACTGCAGGAAACTTTCTATGTCTTCAGCAATGAAGACAAAAAGAAAGGGTATATTAGTCACTGAATCAATTAAATATGGATCAGAAATAAGCCAAGCCTCTTCCTCTGCCTCCTCCTCCTCTGCTTATTTTAGAGCAGGGGTCACCAACTGGTGGTCCATGGCCCACTGGTGGTCTGTGAGAAAATTTTGGTGGTCCACAGAGAAATGTCACTCCCAGAGCATCCCCCAAAGCAATTAATCCAGGCTGTGCAGGAACACAAGGCTGCGCCGCCCACATGGCCTGTGAGAACTGTCCCCGTCCACTCACTCCTTACCTGGGAAACTTGCCTGCTAAGTTGCTATTTTTCCTTTTTCCAACCATCAGCTGTTCTGCTGTACCAGGAGATTTAGATTAGCTAGAAAGAAGCAAATTGTTGGATTTCTTATTTTCTAGCTAATCTTTAGATCCTACCTTCCTTAGGACTGAAGCAGTGCAGATTCGGGTAGCCGATGGCAGAATCACAGATCTCTAAGTGAATCTGTGATTCTGTGAGCAACTCAATCTGCCTGCCTGCTTTGCCTGATTTTGGGTAAAAGTTGCTCTTTTTTAATAAAAAAATTCAGTATTTATATAAATATTTATAATATTTACATACAAGCCATGTCCAGCCAGTCACATGACCACCAAGCCATACCCACAAATTAGGCCATGCCCACAGAACCAGTTAAGAAATTTGAATCCCATCCCTGCCTCTGTGTTTGTGTGTGTGTGTATGTGTGTGTGAGAGAGAGAGAGAGGGAGGGAGAGAGAGAGGTCAGATCAGACCTCTCTCTCTCTCTCTCTCCCTCCCTCCCTCCCTCCCCCCCTCTCTCTCCCTCTCTCTCTCTTTCTCTCTCTCTCCCACTGTCAGCAAGCCACCATCAGTCAAAATTCATATTAGTGGTCCCCGGGATTTAAAATTATGAGTTTGGTGGTCCCTGAGGTCCAAAAGTTGGTGACCCCTGTTTTAGAGTCAATTGAAATTGACCCAGAAGTAGCTTTCCCAGTATTTCTAGTCTTGTGATTGGAGAAATACATCTAAAAGGCTGCATGTAAACTTCTGCTTCAATGTGCTGATATCAATCCTACCCAGTAATTTATAAAACTGAATTAGTCAAGTGCTAAATGTGTTATCATGTTTTCTTCAAACTCAGGGTTTTTTTTTTTTTTTGATGTAGTATACCTTAATGGAGTTCATACTATTTTTGCACCTTACTATTTTCTTATTCCTAATAATTGCTCTGAGAAGGCTGACTTTGAATTACAGAGTCCTTTTAACATAAAAGGCAAAGAACAATCTGAATGGGACTCAACAAGCAACAGTTGCTTAGCATTTAAGCATTAATGATTTCTGGCTCTCTCTTCCTCCCTTCCTCTCCTTGCATTCACATACTAATTAAATGAGGTATGAAACATTTCAGGAATTCTCATTCTTAGAAATACAGTGTATAATTGAACAAGGTTAACAGAGTTGAAAGCCTAATTGATGACTTTTATTTGTAAAATAAAATGTTTTTTTTTAAACTTTGGAATTCTGTGGTCTGTGATCTTTAGCCCTTCACCCAATGAAAGATTTTACAATTGTGATTTTCTGCAAATCATGTTAAAGCAAATGTGTTTCTGATTATTTAGTCTCATATCTTTAGTTTCATATCTAGATTGTGATGATAACCTTTTAGTAGAAATATATGACTTAGGTAGGTTTAATTATCCATCCCCTGCTTAGTGAGGGAAGCTCACTAATATACTGGGCTTCAACCTATAATGTAGACCAGAGGTGTCAAACTCACATCAGTAGTGAGACACAGCAGTGTCATGTGATGTATCGGGACTCCCCCCCCCCTTTGCTAAACTGGGCATGGATATGATCAACCCCTGACACACCTGGACCATGGGCCAGGAGTTTGACAGCCCTGAGGTAGACCAAACTAGGAAACCAATGCCGTCTAAGTAAGTACTATTTTTATAGTAACAGAATGAATTCTCCCCCTTTTATTTTGTGTAAACTGGTGAGAAGCTTGTCTGACATGTTACTTTTGACTTGGATTCAAGCTGCTTTTATCTGTTTGTTTCTTTGGTAATGGTTCTTCCTCCTGTATTTTCTGTATCCCCTACAACAGACTACTGCATCGTTTGACAAGGATTTAGAAGACATACTTTGGACATTATACACATGCATCATTTATTTGCTAATTATTAAGTATCCTAATTTTTATTTGGCCTTCCACTTATGTCAAGAAAAAATAAATTTCTTGTTCAAAAAAATCAATTTATTAATTTTAAAACAACTCTTGAGTTTTGAATTGTGATGATATTTTAGTTAAGTTTAGAAGAGTTCAGAAAATATAGTTTCTTAAAATTAGTCACATTTATCTTTGTAATATCAACAACTATGCATTACTATCTTTTTTACTTTGCATGCACTATGGTCAAGTGTGCAAGTTCCTAGCAAATTTCTTCTTATTTTTGTTGGTTGGTTAGTATCTCACCTTTATTATTTTTATGAATAACTCAAGGCAGCAAACATATAACTGCACCTTTATCTTCTTATTTTTACTTTATATTTTTATAATACATTTTACTTGCCATAAATGGTTGAGAAACCTGGAAATTTTAATCTGCTTTTTCTTCAGAAATTTTCTATCCATTGAGATGACATGTATAATATTAACATAATATCCACTTGGCAGAAACCTATATCTTCTTGACCTCTTTAGGAATAGCTAAATAATCCTTTATTTGTTATCTGAGGATCTGGTGAGCAAGTGATGAGGGATATATAGCCTCTGCAGCACATTAATTTGTCATTTTTGTTATCACACCTTTAGCTGATTTATGGAATTCAACTTTCATTGTCATTGCAACACCTGAATTTCTTGAAGGCTATTTATAGCATGGAATCAGCAAATCACTAAATATGAACAGACTTGAAAATTATATATTAGAAATGAGAGATAGTTTATTGGCTGTCCACTCCAGAAAATATGCCATTCAGTGATGATTTTTTTTAAAAAAATTAAAACAACGAGCCGCATGGTAGCGATGGGGATGGTAGAATCAGCATTTTATATTCATTTTAATTTCTCCAGCCCCACTCTGACCTTGGCAACAGGATACACATGCCAAAGGTTATGATTGTGATGTAATTCATTTTGAAGGTGGTTGTTTCAAATTTTAAAAAGTCAGTCTATAGTAGTATGAGTAATCACCAGAATCTTTGAAGATAGTGATATATGAAGCACTGCAAGTGATCTCTTTGGAACTGACAACTTCTCCTGTATTCAAACTTAGATGCAATAGCACAGTTGGAGTGCGAAGGATAGTAGTTAGGACTGTTGATTTAAGAACTACTGCACTGTTGCCATTCAACAATTTGTGAGTTTTAAGGTAGATTCATTGCACCCAAATTAAACAAGTAAAATATATATTTCAGTTTTTATTACAAATGATCAATATAGTTTCTTGAGACATTGGAATTCATATCTGAAATCCTGAGAGATATGATGGGGAAGTGTCAAATATCATATTATATGGCAATGTTATGAACTGTTGTGTTACAGAATAACAAGCAAAAGGAAGATTGCTGCTTAAAATTTGGATGCTAAGATGGGAGAAAGCAGTATAACCAATTTTACAAAGAAAACAGGTATCTTGAGTCAAAATTTTCCCCATTTACCAAATTGTCCATTTAGAAGGCTTTTGAATGGTCTTTCAATCCTTTATAACTACAACTATTTCTTTGGGATCTTTCCCTTGTTTTAACATGTTTGCAATTGATGGGGAGACATCTAATTCAAGCCATTTTTGGAGACAAGTGATAGGATGTCTAAATGAAACCAAATATATTATAATATTAAGAAAGACTTTGTACAAGTTTAAGACAACTAGCTAAGATTGCATTTTTGTCTGAACAAGTTTCACTTAAATAAATTTCAATTCCAGAAAATTGGTGAAAGCTGTCATTGCCATATAAACTGAATGCGAAAATTTTGTATTCTAAGAGAAGATGCTAAGCAGGTCATAGATGTGTTTGCTTCTTTCAACTGTGTTCTTTCTTTGCTTTTGTTACTTGTTTTCTACAGTTGACAGAACCTTCTTTTAAATCATGTGGATTTCCATCCTGTGAACAGCTGAAACAATTTAGATTACAATCATTCGTTTGGCCTAAAAAGTCATTTTTACTGGCAGAATATTGAAAAATGATCTTTATAATTTCTGTTTAATTTCTGTTTTGGAAACATGTGAAGGGTGCTTAGTGAAGTGAAAGCTTGGTTTTCCTTTAGCAGGAGATAAATTTAAATTTCTTAAGACTTAGGACTGCAGACTCAACTCCAAAGTAACTTAGTTTTTAAAGAAGCTACAGAATGTCTTGAGTGAACTGACCAACTGTTAAAATAGTTTTCTATTTTGTATCTTGTTCTCTGATTCAAATATAACAATCCTGGTGGCACACCTGGTGCAGTATTACAGGCTAACTCTGCCCACATCCTGGAGTTCAGTCCTGACAGACCTTGAGATTGACTCAACCTTCTATCCTTCTGAGGTCAGTAAAATGAGGACCCAGATTGTTGGGGACAATATGCACCATAAACTTATATTGTATATAAGTCTATTGCTATATTGCTGCTGAAATGCCCCCCCCCCCCAATTTCTGTGGCTGCCCAACTCACATGACTCTGGATAGTACACAACCAAACCCAGCAATTTAAACAAAACAATATAAATAAAGCAAGATCATGAGGGAAGAAACTATATATGGTATAGCCAGCGTTCCAGTTGTCTATTACCAAAAGATCACCAGGCCTGCAAAAGAACGTTTTGACAGTTTTCTGAAAGATATCACATGTTGGGATTAACCTCATAATGAACATAATGATGTTCCAGAAGGTTGATGCCACAACAGAGAGAGCTCATGTCCTGGATCGTGTCAGATGGAGCTTCTTTTCATACAGGACTCACAGCATGATGCTCCTGCCAGCTCTGATGGGACAGGTATATATACTTGGGAAGAGGCGATCCTTCAGATAAGCTGGCCCCATACTGTTCTTATAAGTCTTATGAATCTTTCTTTGAATAAGTAATGTATTTGGCTGCTCATTTTTCCTGATCTGGAAAAGCTTTAGAGATTGATTTGTCTCACAGTGTCTTTCTTTGCGGGGTAATGAGCATATAAGAAGCCAGAGAGAATGTCAAAGGCATAATTGTAAAGCAAGGTCAATGACTAAGGTAAGTGCACAAACTTATCAGTGGAAATTTCTCTGAGTGAAAGTGAGAATAATTGAAAGCTTTGTTGTTTTGGCTAAAATAGTGAGCATTCAGAACAAAAATGCAGAATTACAGTATTTTTGGTGTGCCTTTAATGTAACATAAATTGTCTCAAAAATCAAAGCTTATAGAGTGCAATTTAGATTTGTATTTGAAAAAAAATATGGATTAATCTGTATAACTGTAGAGTTCAAGGAACACTTTGAATTTGATTATTTGCTGAGCACTGATGATATTACATAGTGAAATGAAAAGTCTGTAAGAAAACAGCCAAGCTCAGAGAACATAAAGCACTTCAAGGTTCAACTCTGATCTATACATATTCATTTCTACTACAACCTTCATAGTTTCATCACTTTCCTCTGATAGCTTTGCCAATCTCCTGTTATCGCTTCACTATCACAGTCATGTTCTATTACAGAGCTGACTAATAGAAATTAAGCTTGGCCAACCAATTGGGCTTTAATTTATTTTTGCTTTGTCTTTTAGGTGACACTGGGATAGACTCCATACTACTGAATTTAAAACAGGCCCATTTTTCTATTACAAGAGATTGTTTTAAATTTGAAATCTAGCAACAGAAATACTTATCTCTATTATATTTTTCTTTTCACTTCTATTATGATCTTCATGTATTCTTCTACAAGGAAGGTAAGGGGAAAGAAAATTGGCTGGGAAACTAGATTCTAACAGATGATATTTTTAATTCGGTTATCTACTTTTTGGATGCCTTCTTTTCTAGAGAGTAGCAACTTCAACTGTATAGCTGTACTTTTTTTTGTAAGATAAATGTCCCACATGGTTTCATCTCGCCCACATGATACATCATTGCCAGTTGGCTCAGTTTTTCAGAGCTTGGGCTCATCATACGGAATTAGTTTCCAAAAATGATATGCCATGCTGTTTCCATCTACTAATCTAGTGTGAGTTGGATAGATCTGAACTGAAGCCAAAGCAAAGCAAGATAGGATTGGATTACATCTACTGTCTTTGCCAAACTATTGTCAAGTTTTGCTACTTTGCTTTCTGCGAAATGATAATTGGAGGTTGCTGTCATTATTAATGTTTTCATTCACATGAGTGCTCTTGCAAGTAAATCCAGTGATGCAGACTGAAATGTGAAAGAGTTAATGCTGCTATTGTTATTGTCATTATGTATCCTGTATAAAGCCTTAAGCAGAACAAAGCTAGCAGGGCAAACTACTGTTATATTTATTTCAAGTTGTCAGTGATTGATGAGTTTGTTAGTTGTAACTGAGAGATTGATTGTCTGTTGATTGATTTTACAGTATTTATAACTTGCCCCAATTCCCAAAGGACTAGGGGCAGCATGCAACTCCAACTATATCTCTTCCCAAAGTATGTCTTACATGACTAAAACAAAATAATATATAAACAAAATCACAAAGAACAAAAATTAAACCCAAGATAGTTATTCAGCAGTGACCAAATGCATTGAAATAAAATATTTTAATCTGTTGAATTATAATAAGGGGAGACTCTATGTACTTACAGGGTAAGAATATTAAAGAGAAAATCTGCCACCTCACCCACATACTAGTTACTTATTTATTTACAAAATTCCTATGACCACCTATCTGAAATGATCCTAGAAACTCACAACTATCAGCAAAAACCAGAATAAAACACAAAGACACACATACACTCTCCAGGCATAAGACTAAGTAGACTCCTAGCTCTATCCCCATTCCAGTCTAATGTATAGAGGAAGAACCAGGCATGACTTTCTGGAAGGCTAAAAAGAAAGAATCCCACAGATCTCAGGTGGAAAGTTATACCAAATGGCTGGGGTGACCATTGAGAAGGTATGTCTCCAAGGTCTCATCATGTGACATCATTTAAGAGAGGAGACCTAGAACATGTCCATCTTACCTAGTCTAATGGATGAGCACGTAACCTGGACCATTTAGAGCTTTAAAGATGATAAATATAACCTTGAAAGCAACTCAGAGAGCAACTGGAATTCAGAGCAGCTTATGAATGAGATGAATTGTTAGGTAGTGAAAACTGCACATGAAGTTGCATTCTGAAGCAGTTGTAGTTTCTAGATGGTTTTCAAGGGCAACACCATGTATAGCACATTGCACTTACCTGAGTGGAAAATGGCTAAAGCTTGACAATTACAATCAAGTTTTTTCAAAGAATTCCATGCAATATATCTTAGTGCTAATATATCCTAGCACTGCACCATTGTTAACTTTAAACATAATGGAATTTGAATTGAGCTCAAAGCCTAGTGTCAACCAGTATAGTGATTTAGTGTAAGTGTCATTCTATTTCCAAGGAGTTTTCAAAAACAACCACATTTTCTAGGTGCATTAAATAATCCAAACTTAATGATGTTAAAGCCATGAGATACTGAGATCCTAGTGCATATATGGTTGTGCACCAACAAAAGTTGGCTAAAATTGCACAGCTGCCACTTTTAGCTCCTGAGTCACGGAAACCCTCAATAGTGAAGAATATCTAATTTAATTTTTGATAATGTATTTCTGACACATCCATTAAAATTTCTTTTTCACTTGTTTATTGTAAACATGGACCAGGAATTATTTTGAGGCATTTGTTCAGGAACGTATAACTTCTTTCAGCTTAGACTTAATAATTTCCTGACTTTCTACAAAATTGATCAGAGGGTCACCATTTCATGATCTTTTAATGCACTTCCTACTTTTACGTTGATGATTCCTGTTTCCAGGAAAACTTTTGCTATCTTTTCAATTGACTCTCTGCTGCTTCCTTCTCAACAATTCCATATTCCTAGTAAACCTGAAAATATTTTCCCTCTAAAAAGCTGCAGTCAGTTTCCGTACAGAATATTTTTGACCATGTGATTCTTGAAGTTCTTGTTAATATCTTAATGAAGTTTGGCATATCCATGAAATAAGGCTTTTGCTATATATTTCCTTTTTAAATAAGGAGCCTATTATTTGTGAAATTGAAAGCACAAGACTTTGACTCCAAAGTCTTTATTAGTAGCCTCCACTCTGTATTTCCATCACTTGTATCATAATTTGTAATTCTGCAGTCTAATGAAATTAATATGACTACCTTACTCTCAGTGACTTAGGGTGCCTTACAAAGATAAACACTAATATAAAAACAATCAAAAAGCAACAACCTCCCACCTCCCTAATCAAATAAGCCACCTGATGGACTCCATCCAATTTACGAGGCCCATTGCTAAAACAAAGTCTTCAGGACCTTGCAGAAGAGTGCCACAATGGGGCATGATTTTATTTCTCTGGGGATGATATTCCACAGAGAGGGAGCCACAATGGAGAAGGCCATTCTTCTTGATCCTGCTATATGTACCTCTTTAGAGTTGGGTGACCCATAACATTCCCTGCCTCCCTGCTCTGGTGGATTGGGTAGATGTGACTGGGAAAAGATGGTCTTTCAAATAACCTGATCCCAAGTAATCGTGACTCCCCCAGATGTTTCCCTAGATACCTTCCTAGATGCCAGAACTGATTCCTGGCATGTCAGGAACTGAATTGATTGATGGCTCTGAACAGCTGTCTATGAGGGATTTGTCTGAGGCTCCAGGTGAGGAAAAGCAACTGCCTTCTTGTACCTGATCCAAGAACATGTAGGGAAGAGAAAAGGCTGGAGCAGAGGTCAGCTAGCCTACTTGCGAGGAGAAAACCTCGCCCTTCTTAATGGGCTACACCAGAAATTGGCTATTTAGCACAGCAGACAGATGGAGGGGATGCTGGGAACAACAGCTTGTTTTCTAGCTGTGTGTTTTCTGGTCATTGTGATTTGTGCTTTGGTTTGGATTGACACCTTACCTTGACTTAGAACATACCTTGGAAACTGGACTTTTCTTGCCCAATGAACTCTTTTGTGTTGTGGATTCCAGTTTGCCTGGTGGATTTATTTTGATTGGGAAATAAGTGCCTTGTGAACTTTTTGGCCATTGCTCTGTGGACTAACATTGGCCTGCTTGTGGCTGGACTTAATTGGGACAGTTCTGGGTTTTTTGGTGAAGGAATTGTTGTGGAATATTAATGAACTTACTAAACCACAGTTATGTATGTGTGTGAGACTGAGCAGGACAGCACAGTCATGTAGAACTTTTAAGATTGCAACTAGCACCTTGAATAGGATCTGGAAGCAAATGGCGACCAATGTGGTTCTCATAGGAGAAATGATTATATGTGCACATCTAGGCCTGCACAAACCCATGTAAGTCGCTGCATTTTGAACAGTGGTGAGATTCAAATTTTTTTACTACCTGTTCTGTGGGTGTGGCTTATTTGGTGGGTATGGCTTGGTGGTCATGTGACTGGGTGGGCGTGGCTTGGTTATATGGCTGGGTGGGTGTGGCTTGGTGGTCATGTGACTGGGTGGGCATGATGGGTGGTCATGTGATTGGGTGGGCGTGGCCAATTTGAAATCACTCATGTCAAGGGGTGTCTTGCCTGGCCTCTCCTCGCCTCAGAGATACAATTTCCCTCTCTATTTATTTACTACTACTGAACATCCAAAATACACTGTTTAATCCTATTATATATGCCATATGCATATATACAAATTACATAATATAGTGTGTGTAAAGGCACATAAAAAGATACACTATCTACTATATGGCATTCGGCTTTGCTCGGTATTTTCCCATGTCATAATAGTTGTGCTTTTAAAGTTGTAGCGACGTTTCAGCAGAATCTCATCTGCCATCATCAGGCTTCTACAGAAGTACATGTAAGTACCCACGAAAACTTAAGAAAACAAATATCATATATATATATATATATATATATATATATATATATATATATATATATATATATATATATATATATATACACACACACACACCAACCACACGCAGAACTCTTCTAAAACTACATGCATTCAATCTCACTGCGTTTGGAAAAAAACACCCATAGTTCACTTTCTGCCACACTTTTAACTATAACTTCTGTACATTAGAACATTGCACACATCTTCAGATTTACTTTCCTAGCCAGCATATGACCTTTAAACTCAGGAGATATCATGGATTGAGTAAAATATAGTGAAACTCACTTAACAACGCTCTTGCTTAGCAACCAAAATTTTGGGCTCAATTGTGGTCATAAATGAAGGACTTCCTCTGCATGGCAGCCTTGTCCTAGTAAACTCCTCTGCCAATTTTCCTCTCTATTAGAGGCACCAAAATAATCCAGATTCCAGATGATAGAAGGTCTCCTGCTGGAGCAGGGGGTTGGACTAGATGGCCTCCAAGGTCCCTTATAACTCTGCTATTCTATGATTTTGTAAGGATCTCCTGCTGGAGCAAGGGCTTGGATTAGAACAGGGGACTTCAAACTTGACAGCTTTAAGACTTGTGGACTTCAACTCCCAGAATTCCTGAGATAACATGACTGGAGGAAGAATTCTAGGAGTTGAAGTCCACAAGTCTTAAAGCTGCAAACTTTGAAAACCTTTGGACTAGAAGATGATCTCCAAGATCCATTCCAGCCCTAGATTCCTGTCCTATTTCAAAGAGTCTTCTGAAGCCAGGGTTTGTGTCCTTCCTTCCTCTCCTTTCTCCCCCCCTCCCTCTCTCCCTCCTTCCATGTATTCCATCTATATATCCATTCATCCATATATCTTATTTACTTTCTCCTCCCTCCCTCCTGCTCTCTCACTTTCTTTCTCTTCCTTCCATTCCGTCTTTCTTTGTCTATTCTTTTCTCTTTCTTTCTCCCTTTTTCTTTCCCCTTTCTTTCCTTTCTTTCTTGTCTCTTCCTTCTCTTTATCTCTCTCTCTTTCCCTCCCTTTCTCTTTCCCTCTCTCTCTCTTCCCCCTCTCTCTTCCCATCTCTCTATTTCTCTCTCTCTCTCTCTTTTCCTCTCTCTTCTCCCCCCTCTCTCTATCCTTCCCTTCCTCCTTCCCTCTCTCCTTCTAAAGCTAGGAGAGAGACCTACCTGAAAGAAACATACACACACAAACTTTCAAGCGCCCGGCAGCGTCGCTCCTTACAAGGGTTCTTCTGTCCCGCATTACCTGGAAAAGCCGGCAGGCAAGGCTTCTGGGTCCAACAAAGGGGCCATCCCTTTGAGACTTCCAAAGACTTCCTCTCCTCCCACTTTTGGGGAGAGGAAAAGGCTGGAAAGTGAGGTGTGTGCTGCAGCCTCATGCCCCTCCCCCTCCCCTGCTGGCAGCTCTGGACTAGGCAGCAGTTTGGCTTAGCTGACTGCCTGAAACGTAACCTTGTTCCTACAGCTGGTGGCAGAGGGAAAGGCAAGGCTGCCAGGTCAGAGCTGTCACCACTTGGGTCCCTGCCAGCCCACATCTCATCCCCTGCCTGGATCCTCCAGCAGCTTTTGGGGCTTATCTGCTGGGAGGCACGGGGAGGGACCGACCAGGAAGCACAAGGCTACATCTCGCCGAACGAGCGTTTTTGCAGTTGTTGGGGAGCAGGGAGCTTCATTTGTTCAACTTCTACCTATCCCACCATTAGGCACCATAAAAAAGGAGGAGGTTAATACAGCCTGACAAGAAACAAGAACAGCGGGGAAGATGCGACAAGCGAAGGCAGAAAGTGAAGCCAAGTCCACACAAAGCCCCTCACCTGCTGTGTGTGCTCGGGCCCCCCATCCCACCCCTTCACTCCTGCTAACCATTTCCTTGGTTTTCAAACCTTTTTTCCACAAAACTTTCCCCATGTGACCCCACCAGCGAGCTGTTTAGTTACAGCCTCTTTGGGCAATGAGGAGTATTGAGAATACCCAGAAAGGTGGGAAAAGGTTGCCACACTCACCCTTTCTCCTAGCGCTCATCCACACCTGTGAGCACCCTAGTGCCTAGTCCCATTAACCCGCTGTTCTTCTTAAAGCTGAACAATCCTACTCTTCTATGAAAAATGCGTGCCCCTCCCTGCCAGCCTGCATCTCATCCCCTGCCCAAATTCTCCAGCAGCTGCTGGGTCTCGCCTGCCAGGGGGATGACCGGGAAGCACAAGGCTATTCTGCCTGCATTGCCCCTTGGCCAGCCACCCCTCGGCCAGCCGCCCCGGATGGGCAAGCAAATGACCATTGGGGGAGACATTTTCTCTCAGGCTTCCCACTTGGAAGGCCCCATAGAAGCCAAATCTGGGCCCAAAAGGCAGCCTCACCTCGCCGTGCCCCCCCCAAGCAGCCCTTTGGCTGGTTGCAGCAAACGCGATGTGGATCTTCCTTCCCAGTTCCACCCACCAGCATTAGGCCTCGCTCACAGCATTCTTATAGCGGTTGCCTGCACTCGTCCAAAGGGCAGATCGGTGGGCAGGAGAGGAAGGGGCATCATGCTCCCTGGTCACCCCCCTCACCCGCCCTAGGGGGAAGGTCCAGAAGCTGTGGAGAATCCAGGCAGGGGCAAGATTGAGGCTGGTGGGGACCCGAGCGGTGATGGGTCAGCCCTGGCTCCTCTTCCTTTCTACTACCAGACAAGCTGGAGGCTTGGGACACTAGGGAGGAAACTTACTAGGCTATGAGTGCCACATGGGATGGAGCTGCAGCACTGGCGCCTGAGCAAGTCAGACAGGTGCTAGGTCCCCACCCGCCACCTGGGAGGGGGCCACGCTGGTGGGGAAGCCAGCCAGAAGTTACTACCAGTTCGGCGACTCACACCAAATTCTTCCTAGCAGTTTGCCCGATCCAGTGCGAACCGGCTGAATACCAGCACTGATTTTGAACCAGTTGAAGCTTTAGCATCAGTTGGTATAATTATGGTATCAGAAATTAGCATATGTTTTAGATGTGAAAATAGAAGTAAAATTTCAGACTAGGCGTCTTAGGGGATCCTAAGAGTGCTACTGATCGTTTATATCTAATTTTGCCATACATCCAAATATTTCCAAATGCCATCATACATTGCATATTTGGCTAGTTTCCTTTTGCTTTCATCCTTTTATAATTAGAGTTAGTGGGCTGGCCCCCATTCTAGGATGTAATCATTCTAGGATATAGAAAGCCTTTATTTTTTTCCTAGTTATCTAATTAGTCTTTGATTTCTTGTGTGAAAATAAATTCTAGTTCCTGGTAATTTTTCTTTACTGTATGTAAAAGCAAATGCATTATGACCAAATAATCACCACTTTTAGAAGAAGGTGTGAATTAATAATTATGCAAATAAAAAAGATAATCATTCATACTTCTACTATATGCGTGCTATATGCCCTTATCCACAAATATTTATATTTCTTAGTTCATATGCATATAGAATGGAGGATTTCTTGTAACAGTTGAACCTAAGAAAAGAAAAGCAAAAAATTGATCTTCGAAGCACTTTCTTCCCATAACTCTCTAAGGAGTCTCATAGCAATAGTGATTGTGTTTAGACTTATATACAACTTCACAGTGCTTTGCAGGCCTCTAAGTGGTTTACAGAGTCAGCATATTGCCACTATCTGGGTCCTCATTTTACCGACTTTGAATTGAACTGCTGGGAGTTAGTAGAATTAGCTTGTAATACTGCATTCTAACCACTGTACTACCAGGCTCATAAGAGATGACCCTCAACCTTTCAGATAACTACATTGTTAACTTGTAGTTCAAATTCTTAAAACTTAAGAGTGAAACCAACTGCCTTTATTATGGCTTCATTCAATTACTTCTATTTTATGAATTGCATGTTGTAGTCTATTACATTATTTATAAAAATAATCTATATGGTATATCAGACATTTTACTACTTGAATGGGAACCTCCATGCCTATGGGCTAGATTAGGAAGCTAAAAACAATCCAGGAAGAAAGCAATGGCAAACCATTTCTATATTTTTGAGAAAAATGCAATATGGATATAGTCATATATCCACCAAGACTCAAATTCAAGGAACACTATTTTTTAATAAACTGTAGTTTATTTGGCAGTTATTCTTTTTTATTCTATTAAGAACACATAGTATAAGAAAAAACCTGTTAGACCAAACTATTAACCCATATAATCCATTCTTTGTCCCAGAATGGGCAAATAAATACATTATGGCCAACAAAAATGTTCCACAGCAAATATTAGAGATGATAACACCATAAGCAATTGTAATGATTAAAATGAACCAAAACTGAAATAAAAAAGCATCCAAATAATATTAATATAAAAATAATTCCATTCTTTAATATATTATTAAATCTAACTCATATCAAACATATCAATGCATATTTTTACAGAATGAATTAAAAAACTCATTTCAAAAATCAGTAAAGAATATATTCCTTGAGTACCATATTTAGTAAAAGAATACATTCCTTGGGTATCCTATTTAACTACAGGAGTGTAAATTTCCATGTTCCACTTATACTGTTCTTTGTAACAGCTGGTATTCAAAACATGCTGTCTGCAATTTCAGATAACAGTCATCGGGACTGGCAGCCAACAGTAGTCCAACACTGCCATAAATTTGCCAGTTTCCTTTTAAAACCATTGAAATTAGTTCTTTTATCATATCATATTGCATCATATTCCAGATTTAACTGTTTAGTATAAAGATATTTAAAGGATTTTTTCTTTTTTTGAAAACTAGCTTTTGGTAAAACAGCAATGAAGATATTGCTTGGAAAAAATATTGAGATGGTGTGATATGGCTCTATCTACAAGAAACAATCATGAAGACAATTATTTTTTTCTATGTCATTCTTTGACAAAGTTGGACTTTGGAGAGGCTTGATAGCAAAAATAAATGCTGTTGACGTTTGCTGTTGTAGAAGACAATTTAGCCAAGAAAACTGTCAAATAGATCATAGAATTAATCAATTCAGAATTCTCATCCAAGGCACAAATAACCAGGCTTAACTTATCATATTTTGGACAAATTAAAGAACCAGCTCTCTGAAGAAATATAGTGCTGGAAAAGATGCAAGGACAGTGGGAAAAAAGAGAACAATGTGAATAGTAGTGATGGTGCATTGGAAGAGCTGGGGGATCAAGTTAGGAACAAATCCTTCTAGAGAAAATTTGCGTAGTTGCTAAAACTTGATATCAATTTGATGGCAAATAATCAAATTCTTTCAGTTCATATTTCTATGCTACAGTGTGAAATTTCTTCAATTTATTATTTTTTGATGTTAAAATCCCTGAAATGTTTAAGTATTCATTAAAATAGCTCTCCTTTAAACTAGATTTTAAACAGAAGCTTCTATGGGGAGAACTGGTATATTAGGAGTCTTACATTACGGGGTACAATTCCTAAAGATTTTTAGCACTGCAACTTAGAATTTCTGTTTAAAACTACCCCATTCAGAATTTCATATTAAGGTGAAAATTTCAGTGATTTTCTCATTCAAACTCACTACTTACTCTTTGAGTTCCTGGATTTTATTTCACCAGAAAGTTTGTATAAGGGCAGTGAAGCACATGGGACTTTTGTGTTTTCCAGAACATTAACAAAGTGCCTTGTATGTGTAGCTTGACATTTTGTTTCTGAACTATGTACTTTGCCCCTTGGCCAGAGTTGTTGATGGGAAATGACTCATGTGCTTAAGTTTTTAAATCTTCAATCATTCAACCTGAATGCATGCAGATCTCAAATGTTAAATTTCTGGGCCACTTGAGGAATACTGAATATAAGTAACCACAGCTGTATATTCAGCAGGCTTCAGGTTTTTTTTTTTCATGTATAACTAAGAATAGCAGCCTTCCATCAAGTCTGTAATCTTGCATCTCTCCGATAAGTCTAATATGCATAAATCAAAGTTACAGGAGATGCAGATAGCAAAAGAAAGAGATTTTTAAAACATGGTTGAAGTCATTACTTTTTAATTTTTTAATGCATGCCATTGCATCAGAAATATTGTATTTATATTTTATATTTTCTTAGAAGCACTATCAAAATGATCCATGTAAGCATTCATGTGATGTTTTTGAGTAAGGGGCTAGGGTTATACTAACCAAAGATGGTTGAGATAATGAATGTTTATTCTTGTGCAAACAAATAAAAGAGCCACACTCTTCTACCTTCCCTTCCCTACAAGATCTGAAGGGGAAAAGGAACAGAAAACATAATTTCTATAGGAGATTTTGCCCAACTCAGGACAGTTGAAGAACATTCCCAAACAAAACCCCAAGCTCAAAAATAAAACAAACAACCTTCACCCCCATCAAAAAAAAAAAAAAAACCCAACCTCCACCCAGGGACTTTGTCCTTTAAATGTATTTCAGTTTGCATTTTGATCTGAGTTTGGAAATGTTATCACCCACTTTGTCACAGACATAATTCACATCTTTCTTCAGGCACTGTAAACAAGAGAAATGGTTTAATGGCTCCCTAAAAGGCACTCTGCACTGATAGCTGAGATTAGACTGTTTAGTAATGGATTTTTGTGTGCTGGAGAAAGAAGGGGAGGGAGACTTTGGCAGGGGGGAAATGTAGTGGAAAAGAATCTTTGAAAGGCAGCAATGAGGCATCTGAACGTTTGCTGGTTGAGTCTTATGCATGAGAAGGTAGATGAGTTTAAGGAATCTTCAATACTGTGACTTTTATCAGTCACTGTCCCTTTTGGATGTAGAATTTTGCTACATGTTAATTGAGGCCATCTAAATCCATGAATCATCTACAAGACAGAGTGAGATCTGAAATAAGACCATGGCTGGCCCTTGGAAGCCCTTGTGAAAAAAGCATGGGCCCCTTTAAACATGATCTTGTTGTAAGGCTCTCCATACCACACCATTTCCAAAATTCCTTGGTGGGGCTGAAAGTGAGTAAAACTTTTTGAAGACATCATGGTAAATGCTTTTGAGCTTGTTATTCAGATATATGAGAATCAGCCAAGGCATCCTTTCCAATATACATTTTGGAGAAAATCCTGTGTTTCTGCTGTTCCTGGTTGAAAGGAGAGTATTTAAAAATATAATTTCTTTTGTTGACAAGTTGTGCTT
Organism: Pseudonaja textilis; assembly: GCF_049901715.1. Taxonomy (NCBI): domain Eukaryota; kingdom Metazoa; phylum Chordata; class Lepidosauria; order Squamata; family Elapidae; genus Pseudonaja; species Pseudonaja textilis. The sequence goes on along the minus strand of NC_142008.1, from coordinate 33,055,324 downwards.
TGTATATAGGGTTATGAAGCCATAGTTACAGCTGGAGACATTTCACTGCATTTCACTTTCAAATGACAGTGCATGTCTCTTCTATATTTGAATATAGGGATAATCATTTAGCTCCAAAGATTTGACACAATCTGATTTTTTTTAAGGGTGAGGGGTTGCTTTGCAATAGGATAATGTTATCTATTCACATTTGGTGTATTTCACTTTTTTCCCTTTGCTCAGATTGTACGTTTTATCTCAAGGTTACATTTTTGTTCATCACACTTAAGCAGGTGTTTTAATTGAGAACACCAGAAACTGCTCAACTTTTTATTCTGAATCATTATCATCAATATTTTCTTTGAGGCTTGGCCCATGAATCTCTAGATGTCTTATGATTCAGATTCATATGCTTTGGTTGTGGGGGTGCACTTAATGTTTCTTGAGAAGAAAGGAGTTTCACAGGCTGCAGGTCTACAATCTGAAGTGAGGTAGAGTCTGTGATAAGCAAATATCGGAGAGGCCAGATTTTTAGGAGTTTCAGTTTTGGGACTGTTATTACTTTTTAGCTCAGCTTTTCTTAAAACAAACAAACAACACAGCTATTGGTAAGAAACTTTAATTCTTGCCTTACTGTTCTTCTAAACATACGGTCCCTAAGTGCCAGTATGTTCTACACATTTTCCAGTCAAAGTGTTCCGGAACTGTATATTATGTGACCTGATATTTATTATATGTAAAACAAGTGCTTTTATAATCCATGTACAAATAGATCTCCAAAACCTTAAAAGGCTCTATTCACATGTTTTCACTTCTTTTTTTAAGTATAAGCTGAGCAAGAGAAATTTAGAGATATAGAAAAACTTACTTGAGATTTGGGTTTTTTAACCCCTTTTCCAATTTATTATGGTATTGTAAGATTTAGGAAGATCAGGAAATGGAACCAGAGGAAAAAATATAGCTGTTATTTGTGTTCTGTGAGCACTGAAATCTGTATGAACATGAGATTTTGCCAAGCCAAGTAATCTTTCAGATTACTAAATCGTAAGTGATTATTTGAGTAGTTTGTACTATTTTTTCTATGGAGATCTGCTTGAAATCTAGAATTGTTCTTGACAAGGAATTTTAAGTATTTCATGAAAGTTTCTGCCTCTGTATTCCATGGATAATATATTAAATTGGCTATTTGTGTGTGTTGCTTATGTTTCTATGCTGATGATAGATGCTATCCCCACCTGTTTGAATAATGTTTCCTAAAGAAAACAATAGCTAACTTGTTTGCTTCAGCCACAAAAAGCATGAAACAAAAGTTAAACCAATCTTACCAGTTTTTGCGCTGATCATTGAACATTTGGCCTCACTCAAGCACCCGAGTCTCAGATCGCTGGTAGATGTTGACCAGATATAGAAAAAAGATCTGTAGCAGGTTTATCAGGTTTGAGCTTCACCCTGACATTAAAAAGTTAACTTTACTACCTCAGACATTATATCTTCAGACTCTAAAAAAAAGATGGCATGGACTTTTAATTAAAACTCCAGCATAGTAACCTAACTCTGCATTTTGAACCTTGCTATCCTTGTATCAGAAGCAAAAAAAAATATATCTTGTAGCAGAAGAACTGGCAGACATCATGTTCAGAAAAAGTTATTTAATTAGTGTTGATCATGACTCCCATTGATGGTGATTTGATAAGAAATAATTTAGTACTTAATAGTCCATTACATGCACCAGTTCTATCTGGGAAAGAAAAGCAAATTGTATAAAATGAATGTAATGCATTTGAAAAGCCTTGTTTCAGTGTGCTGATAAGCTGTTTTTAGTTGCTTTACTGCCTCTTCATATTGTGATGAGATACACTAGGACATATCACATAAGATGCTGTGGGAGCCTGTATGTTTCCTTCATTTTAAAGACAATTGTGAAAATGGCTCCTTAATTATAGATTAAGAAAGAAACCATAACCAACAAGTCGAGAATGGAAAAGGGCCTAAGATATAGATTCCGGATGTACTGGAAGACCAGCGTTTAAACATCAAAGGCACCCGAATATAAGCCCCACTTTTTCGAAACAAAAATAATGTGCCAGATTAGAAAATTTTGATCAAAGTCAAGATATGCTATCAGTAGCATGAAATATAATTAATAGAATCTGGTTTAGTAATACATGGGATCTAGCAGAGATATCCCAAATACATGGGACATTGCAGAGATATTTTAGAAGAGATACAATTGAGGACTCTGGGACTAAAAATTCTTGACCTTTCATTGAGTTGCAGGAGAATCTGAAAACAGAAGGATGGACCTGAAAATTTTCATGCTTATGTTTGTTTTTCAATTTTTAATGGAAATTGAAGTAGGAGGTCTCTTGGAAGCAAACAAATGTTCATTTCTTCTTTTGATTTCTTGAATAATGCCCCCAAATTGTTGTTTGGAGGGGCGAGGGAACAATTTCTTGAGGTTTCACATTTCAAAAAAAGATGCAACTTTAAGAGATCTTGAAAAAGCACTTTGCTACTTTTTTATATGGTCCAGCACAAAAGGCAATTGCAGGCTGAAGTGCGCTTAGTAGGAATGACTATTTGAAGCCATCTGAAGATAAAACAGTACCCCCAAATTTCATGTTATTGCTTTTGTCATTATGAATAGGCTTTTCTATTGCTTGATAATGATCCTATAAGGGAGACATCCTTAGGCTTCTGGAGATAGTAATGTGACATTTCTGCTTGAATTTCCATGTTATTACTTTATTATTGTTAATTAGTTTATGTATTATGCTTTGTTTTCTTTTTTGTTAGAATCTGTTTTTTTCTGCCCAGGGTGACTTTAGTTGAGTTGTGCAGCTATATGAAAGTGATAGATTAGATAGATAGATAGATAGATGATAGATAGATAGATAGATAGATAGATAGATAGATAGATAGATAGATAGATAGATAGATGTAGGGCTTTTTTCTATCTATCTGTCTGTCTGTCTGTCTGTCTACCTACCTACCTATCTATCATCTATCTATCAGAAATTCTTTAAAAAACAAGAAAAAGTAGACATTCAAGATATTATTTTGTTTTACAAATTCTTATTTATTCAGAGGACAGTTTATAACATATCAGTTACATGTATTGCATAATAGTTTATCTCCAAATGGAATAGTTAGAGGTTGAAACTGTGCAATCATTTCTGAAAGTCAGTCTTAACTTTGATATCATTAATTTAAATGGGGTATCTGTTCTCATGTTTCTAAGAAGGGTCATATTGAATTTGACCAAAGGCGTAGTTCAAGAGCTCAACCAAATTCAAATAGATAGTCTATAAGTGGGAGATGATGCTACAACACTAATGTTTCTCATTCATAATTTTCAGCCATGGTGTTTGGAAAACATAATGCCTTCTTACCAACAAGTTATTAGCCTAACTGATTTGTCTGAAAGATTTCTAAATTGGCAACAGTTCCTCAATACCAAATTTTGTTCAAGGAACTTCACTTGATTAATATGCCCTGTTGAACATTTGTGAAGTTTATTAACACTAAAGGTTTTACCACAGTTTGGAAAACTAAATTAGCAAGAGGCTGCTTGCAGAGCTGTTGATGGTATTTCATTATGATTTTTGAGTTAGGATTTCAATGAAGATGTATATAATTTATAACTAAAAATACTATTTTGAAGCATCTTATACTGAAAACTACAGTATTTTTGGCACGAGTTAATTAAAAGCAAATGCAAATGGTTAAGGTTTGTTTCACTGATGGTGACTCACACCCTCATCACCTCTTAATTACGCTGCTGTAATATACACAACTTGAGATTGCCTTTGAAGACCACCCAGATACCACAGTTGGTCGAAAATGCAGCTGCTGTCTGTTAATGAGGGTTGCTGCAGCAAAATAACTCCAGTCTTGTGGGCATTCTATTGACTGCTTATCAGTTTCTGTATGGAATTTAAAGTTTTTGTAAATATCTATTAAGCCTTGCATAGCTTGGCTTCCTGTCTTGGGACCATCTCCTCTATGAATCTGTTGTCTTCATATTTAATCTATGAGGGATCATCTGCTTTAGATTTTCACCTCAGTTGAGGCTAAGAGTATGAAGGCAATCTTTGTCTGTTGTAGCCTAACTGCTACGGAATGGTTTGCACCTGCCCCAAAGTACACTGGATCTTCCCTACTTTGTATTAATGCTGGAAGGTGTCAAACTAGAATTAATGGAGATGTGCCATCAAATCCATGGTGACTACATAAATATTCTCCATTAAGATATGTTTCTAACTTGGCCTTTCAGATCTTTCAACCATGCCATTGCCACTGTAACTGAGTTCATCTACCTTGCTACTGGTCATCTCTTTTCTTTTCTTCACGTTATTGAAGCTTTCTTTAGAAAGTTAGATCTTAATTTATCCAAAATAAGATAATCTGACCTTGGTCACTTGTTCCTCAAGTGAGATATCTGGGTTGATTTGGTTAATGTCCTGTTGGTTTGTTTTCTTGACACTCTGTGATATTCTCTGCAATCTTGTCTAATACCAAATTTAAAAAATGTCAGAAATCCTTCAAAAAAGGATATCTTTCTGTCCTTTTACCCCAAAGTCTTATTTTGGCTTCCATAGAATGTCACAGAGAACACCATGTTTTGCACAGTTCTTATCTTTGTAGGCATGGACACATTCTGCTATTTGAATATCTTTTCCAACACCTTGATGGCTGTTCTATCAAGTGCTAGTCCGTGGCATATATATTAACTTCTGGTTTCATTGTTGATGTTGTTGATTATGTAATTAGCTTGCTCTTTTTTATAATTAATTTTAGTCCTGAAGCTCCTTGACTTTATCTAAATCATATTTCCTGTCAAAGTTGTAAATATTAAACGTTTGGCATCATATTTTATTCTTAAGCAAGGGTGGGAAGTCTGAGGACCTCCAAAGATTGTTGAACTGCAGTTCCCATTATTCTTAACTATTACCTACTTGAAAATAATTTCTATTCCTGGTTTTTTTTTCATATTTACAGTGGCTTTTCATGGTCTTTCAGTGAAAATCAAGAAAGAACCCCACAGCCCATGTTCTGAACTCAGCTCAGCTTGTAGTCAAGAACAACCATTCAAATTCAGTTATGGAGAAAAGTGCCTGTACAATGTCAGGTAAAGTAACTTAATTTTGCATAAATACTTTCAGTAGAAACTTTAATATCATAGTGATACAGTAATGGAACAGTTTAAAAACATAGAATACGACGTACATATGGAAACATATGACTATTTTCGCCCTAACTACTTGTATAAGGATTATTCTTTATATTATTCATGTTGTCTTGTATTCTTGTATGGACTGCACTGCACCAGTAGAGGCTAAACCAATTTTGTTGTATACATGATGTATAATGACAATAAAGGCTTTGATCAAGAATAATGGAACAATTAAAATCTACTTTTTCTCGATCTTTGGAAGAGGTTATCTGGTCTTGTTATGTAGCAAATTTGTATTTGATCTACCAGCTCATAAGTGGGGAAATAAATTCTTATCATGTATATTTTTCCTAAGAAAATAAGCTAAAGTAGGAAAACAGTAGGCTAAGTTGTTGCAAAAGGGCTTTTCTCAAAAGGCAAACTGGGTTTTGTTTTTTTCCTGATCTAAAAGTCCTTTTGAAAAAGCATCTTTGGGACAACCATGATCTTGGTTGATTGAGAATCTCAATAAAGAGTAGGCTAAATTATTTCCCTTAATATAGGAGTTTCTCTTTCATAAATTTTATGGTTTGAAATAATATTGGCTGCCTGAACACTTGGATTTTTTGTTTTGTTTATATTTAAAAAAAAATTAAACCAGTGTTTCTCAGTCTTGGTTTCTTAACCTTGTAAAACTGTTTGGACTTCAACTCCCAGAATTCCTTACGTAGCTTAAAAGAGAAATATAGTGATTCCTCTATAATTAGGGGTGCAATGTTTCTGCTTGCCACTCCTTGACTGCTTTTGCCAATAGATGCAGCCAACAAGCCTATGGCTTTTTAATCATAACAGAAGACTAGTTTATTCTTCTCTATTATCATATCAAAATTTCTAGTTTTCATATTATGATGAACAAACCATCTGTATGTGAATCTATCCATTGACAATTGACACCAGGTGGGGATGATCGAACAGAGTGTACAGGAATGCTTGCACATTTCTGGAAAAGTCAGATTACAACTGCTCACTCTCCGCTTCATGAAAATAATTGTAACTAAATCTGGAACCTTCCATTGAGACTCATACATGATGAAAGTGGTATTGGTTTCTTGTCTTTATGTTGAGATTAAACTATAGTTCCTGATTCAGATGTTCAACATATCTATTTCAGTGTGAACAAAGGGATAAGAGAACTATATTGAATTTTTTTTAAAATAATAAATCAGAATAACATTGTTTGCAAGCTAATCCAGAGCCAGTGAACATTTTTATGTAAGTATTCAACCTCCACTTTAAGTGACATCTGATACCTATATATTATTACTATCTGCTTCATCAGGCTGCTATGCTATCATAATCGGTAGTTTGTCATAGCTTTGTAGTTACTGTCTATGCATGCTCAAGCTCCTATTTATTTTCCATTGAAAATGATTAAGAGGATTCCTGCCTTTCTGGAAACAAGAACAGGGGCTTTGCTTGCACCTGTTACAGGAGCAGTGCCAAACAAAAAGGGAAATTAATCCTTTTTCAGGTAGTGGTCCTTTTCCCAGTTTCAAATGATAGTGAAACAAGTGAAATTATGAATCATCTGAGTGCAGTTAGTGTGGACAATGATCTGAAAGCTTGTTAAAGTTGTATAATGATATAGGATTATAGGAGTTGAAATAAAAATATTTGCAAGCCAGTGTGGGTCATTATCACTTCCCTTAAGGAGATGCTGTTTTTCTTCTTTGGAACGGCTTTTTTCACACATTCTGCATTGTAGGTAGAACTGTGGCTCCATTCATTTTCATTTATATCTTATTTCATCTCTGTAATTTCCAGTGACAAAGAAAGTGTAAAAATGCAACAGAGCGTAACAGCTGGTACAGATGCTCTGTAAAAGTATCAAAAGCAATCTGATGGTGATGGTCTCCAATAGTAGAAACCTGGGGAAATTAAGCCCATTGCCAAAAAGAAATCAAAGTGGGCATGAGGAATGCTTCCTTTGGAAGAAAGATCCATAAGTGGTATCCAGATGCATTAGGATGGGTATAAAGTGTCTGCCTTTTTATTTATCCCACAGAGTGCTTTGCAGCTATGTATTTACTCTTGGGAGTTCAAATAGCTCTGCAACAAAGACTTTTTTGAAGAAAAGAATAGCATCATTATAATATGCATAACTTTATTTTTATTTTAGTTTTACTGTATGCTTCTAACATTATAACGGTGCTTCAACTCTAAGATGGCAACAGACTCCTGAATGAGAATAGGTTATCTGCCCTTTCTCTGGATTTTCCAGAACCCCTTTCTCAGTGGTCATCAATATGGAAAAATGCTGAAAATTGTAGTTCAGCTGTATCTAGAAGATAACAGGTTCCTTCTCCTAGGCTCATATAAAGGAAATCTTTTTCTCCATTCCCCAAATTTCCTGGACTTCCTTCATCATTCAAGGATATGGAATCTTATCAGATTTACTTATTTGATCCAATCAAATATGTTTCTTTTGAAATGCAGATTACATGCATACACTTATGCACACATCTATAGAAACACTGGAAATAAAACATAACATGTCACCTTACTGGCATGTTTTTTGCATAAGGATAAAATAAATCTTACTTTGAAGGTAACTCTTGAGTGGCTGATGAAACTTAAAAATGAACCCAACTTCAAACAATGAAGCAACATACAATACAATCTCTGACTTCCAATTATTCATTTAGCATAACTTATATCTTCCGGTCATCTTAAGTCAATATTATAAAGTGATCCAGTGAAAGACTAGCTTACTGATAAGATAATATATTTGTTTCTAATTCTTATCAGGCTTTAGAATTACTCCTAGAACAGCTCAGTTCTATACCTGAGAAATTCCAATTTGCATCTTTGATGATTCTTCTCTCCCTAATACTGGCCATGTTAAAATTGGATGACCTAGAAATTTGATAAACATGAAAACTGACAAGATGCGATTTGAAATAAGACTTTTTTGGCATAGGGAATCACTTTTTACACTGTCCTGTGGTAAGTTATTTGAAATGCAAAAACTTGAATCTGTTGTGTAAAACTTTAATCATCTAGTAAAAGTTTTGCTTCTACGCTTTCTGGAATATTTCTTTTTTAAAAAAAAAATGTGATTTTAACCATTTTATTTATGTTCTATAGCTTTAAAGGTTCATTTTTGTAAAATCAGCTTGCATGATCCAAAATCTTTATAAAGCTGCAAAGCCGTCTTTGTAAAAATTGTGGTGCAAGCATTTTGTTCTACATATTCTTAAAAAGTAAGAAAAACAAACTCTCCAAACAAATAGCAGATGTATCTAACAAGCACAAAGAATAATCAGTGTGTATTTGTTATGCATATTATATCCAGTACTTCCTAACTGGGTTAGGAAATAATGCTGGATAGAGAATGATTTATGCTTTGATCATCTAGTAGAATCAAGATTAAGATTGTAATGTAGAATCAAGATTGTTCAAGATTAGCATTAGTTATTGGCCAGAGGAAGTTGATTAAATACTGTGCTTTATGCCATACTGTATTTGGTCTTGCCTAAGTGCATAATGTGAACTTAGTTTTTGCATTTGTAAGCCGTAATTCAGAACTTTACAAGATATGTGAACTCAGCCATTATGGTGCAGCCATGTAATCATGGTTAAAACAATCTAGAGGCAAATGGGGAAATAAAATTCAACTTTGAATTATATATTTGGTCTGTTTGGATCAGCATTACCTAAAATTGGGCCTTCAGCTATATTTTGGGACTGTAACTCTCGGAATTCTCCACAAACCAATAAAGGGAATCAGATATAGATAAGATTGCATACAGTCTTGAGTGTGTTATCAAGTCTAACTTGGATATGCTAGAAACTAAATTTGAGATTAGTATCCATTGATTATTTACAATTAGTCCATCAGTCTATCTGAAAAACCCATTTATATTTCTCCTTGTTAACAAACAGTGCCTATGATCAGAAACCACAAGTGGGAATGAGGACTTCTAACCCGCCAACTCCATCAAGCACTCCAGTTTCACCACTGCATCATGCATCTTCAAACTCGGTTCAGAGTTCTAAACCTGACCGGATTTTTGCAACTCACTTGCCTCCATCCCAGCCCATCCCAGACAATAACTTTCCTATGGATCACAGGTAACTGAATCAATTCTTCCTATGTTTGTTTTCCATTGCAAGTAGGTTTGTCTTGCCATTTCTTTATATTATGTTTATTATTGAATATGTCAGGATCATTCACCTTAGTTAATTTTATTTATAACCTTGAGAATGAATGAATTCACATACATGAAGAGACAAGAGCCACAATCAATACATGGAAAGGTAAAATATTCTGAGTATGTGTTGTCTATCAGCATATATAGTAAGCCTATATACATTTAAAAAAATTTCACAAAAAAGGTTCTTTAGACTGCAGAAATTTGAGAGAGTATTTTTGTGCTAGCTCATTACAACAGCGTTTTAAAAAATTCTTTTTAAGCCTGAAAAAAAGTTGCTACTGTTTTAAGAAACCAAAAAACAGCACATTTTTCATGACCAGGCCAAAGCATGATAAAAGTTATGCTTTCTTTAATGAATAGTAGAGAAGCTTGAAGGATGCTTTCCAAGATATTTTCAGAACATGCTCAATTTTAATACATAAAACATATAGCATTTTTTAAATTTTGTGTTGACTGTGCTACAAATTTAAAAACTCTAAACTATATATTTTGCAAGTAATCAATTGAGAAATCATTAGCACTAGAGAATCTGAAGATTTTTAAAGATGGTATTTTAATGGCAACAATAGAACAGATGTTAACATCTCATAAAATTCTACTGTATTTGGATAAAGTAGACAATGTTCTATAAATCCCATACAGATAAATGCTATTTATTTGACTGGAAAAAAATAGCTATATAGGTGGGGATTTCTTATGAAGGTTACAAATCACTGTTTGTTCGTTGTTTTGAATTTAATTAAATCAATTGTACATAAATATCGCTGTTTATTCTTATAATTTGCATAGTATCCATTGAAAGGGTGTGGGCTTTTTTGTTTTTTATTTAGTCCTTTGAGCATTTTGAAATGCACTAGCTTAGGAAAAGGAAGTTAAACAGCCAAAACAAACTATGTTCAAATAACTTTAGACTTAGCAAAACCACAAAAGCTAAAATACTAAACTGAAGCTGAATCACCCTGCTTATTTCTTAAATTTGAATTTCCTAAGGCAAAGCATCCATAGATTAAACCAATATATTTTGCTTAAATTTAGTTATGGCTATATTTGAATTCTGATAATGATTGTTAAAGCAAGTCTAATTTATTCAATTGGTTATATTCTAACCTTAGCAGAATGTATTCCAGAATTTAGTTTTAATCTGATACCATATGTTTTTTTTCCACTCCATAATGTGTAGTAATGTATCGGCTCACAACTGACATATCAGAGGTGGTATTCAGCAGGTTCTGACCAGTTCTGGAAAACTGGTAGTGGAAATTTTGAGTAGTTCAGAGAACTGGCAAATACCACCTCTGACTGGAGATTTTACAGAATCCTTCCCCTGCCCTGCTCACCAAACGATGCCCACAGAACTAGTAGTAGAAAAAAAAATTAAATCTCACTACTGTGACATACTATTTATGAAATTTCCCCAATATAAACAATGACACAGATAATTTGGTGATGGCGATGGTCTTTGAATTTGCATTTTCATTCTGAAGTTGGAATATCACCATATAAATTCCAGGCTTTTAAGCCACAAATGTATTTCTTATTAGTTCCTTCTAATAGACTGTGATAATAAAAATTGCTTGTTGTCCTGCAATTTCATCTGCTAAAATGAAACAGACATGGAAGTTAATCCAATGAACTTCATGGGCTTTAACACGCATTTTATTTACATAGATATAATATGAAGGGCTGACTTTTTATTTTTGTGCTAGGCAGGTATGGCATAAATTCCTCATGTATGTTTCAGCAGGAGCTTATTGGTAAACCTAGTTCTTTTTTAATTGCATAGTGATTGTGACTCGCTGTACCAAAGAAATCTAGGTTCCAGACAGAACAAAGAACTCAAAAAGTTTACAAAATGTGATGAACCATGGCTCAGTATATTTGTAGCTTCAATAAATTATTAAATTGTTGTTATTGCCCAGAATCACATGTAAGATGGGTAGTGGTAGAAGTCTTTTAAGCAAACAATCAATACTATTGTATTCTATTATTTGTGAAAAGCCCAATTAACTTACTGAGTACCAAAAGAAATCAAAGCTACTTTTATAAACACATGGCGCTCTCCTTCCTTCTCCCTCCCTCCCTCCCTCCCTCCCTCTTTCTCTCTTTCTCTGCCTCCCTCCCTTTTTCCACACCCACCCACACACTCACTCTGTCCCATCTTGAATATTCATTCGGTGCAATTGTCCAAAGTGTTCTTGAGTCCCAATTCCATGGTTGGTTGGCCGGGGAAGTATCTAATAGCTAAATTGAAATTATATGAATGCTGGGTGGCATAACAGGTAAGGCTTGACTTGTATTTAACAGCAAAAGGATGAGAAATATTTTTGTGAGTCTAGTTATTTTCTCCCTTTTTTTATGCATTCCTTCTTAGTTTAGTTTGAGCAAACCATACTTCACTGATACATTAAATTTTCTATGGCACATTAAATGAAGTGTTTTGAATACTGAACATGCTATTTATATGTAAATTATCAGTCCAAATAAATAATAGTATTTAAATATCTGCTACCTGAATGACTGCAAAATCAGAGTTTTTGCTAAACACTATACAGTCTTTTGTTACTTTATTTTCTCCTTGTGTGATATGAAATATTGTTTTCTTGTTTCATTCATTTCTCTGTTACTTTTAGCTATTTTATTAATATCAAATGAGCAAAGAAGAGCATACTTAATTGGTGCTTAATAAAACTGTTTATTATGGCCGGGCCAACCATGAAATCCTTCTCTAGGAGCAGCTATTTTTATCTAATTCTTATAGAAAGATGATCCCTATACTGTCTCTTAGATTCTTGCTATATTCTGAAGAAAATTGTATCTGTGTTTCTTTCCGAGGAGAAAAATTAATGTCCAAAATTTACTATCATTTTTCCCATGCCATCTGTTGTAACAGTTTATCTTCCATCCTACCCTGACCACAATCCATTCTTTCCAGTATCTCTGTCTCCACCATCATTAGATTAATAATCATTTTATGTGTTATTATCCTAGATTTCGCCGTCAGCTCTCAGAACCTTGTAATTCCTTTCCTCCTTTGCCTACCATGCTGCGGGAAGGACGTCCAATGTACCAACGCCAGATGTCTGAGCCAAACATCCCTTTCCCACCTCAAGGGTTTAAACAGGAGTACCATGATCCAGTGTATGAACACAATGCCATGGTTGGCAATTCAGTCAATCAAAGTTTCCCTCCTCCTCTGATGATTAAACAAGAACCTCGAGATTTTGCATATGACTCAGGTAATCCCAAAAAAATTTTCAATTTTTTTTCTTCATTTTTCACTCAGTATGATATTATTTATTTGATAAGAATTGATTTAGTTTAAAGATTTAAGTCTGAAAAACTTCACTAGAGTCAACCTTACTAGATAACTTAGTAAGGTTCATTCTGCTTTGACACATTAGATTGTTAATGAAATACAAGTTTTATCATACAAGATTTCCACCATTAAATAAAATAACATTGTTTTCAAATGATCTTGTCATCTGAAATGGATTTTTATCTATATAATATCAAGATACTACAGTCTGAACTGGAAACTTAGTGCAAATATTTCATTTCAGGGTCTTTCCCAGCATGAATTAAGAACCCCTGTTGCAAGCATTAGATATCACCATCCTTCCATTTTTAGAATCAATACTGATATTTTTATGTTAATTAACGATCCAGTAGAAGAACTCTGAATCAGTCAAAACACTGATATTTGAAATAAAGTTTTATTTCATAAAGAATTGCATATCAATACAATTATTTAATATGAATAAAACTAATTATTATTTATCTGAACTTGGGGTATCAGAAAAAACTGACGATGAATGTAGCACATGATTTTGGTAAAATCCTCTCCAATTGATAAACCAACTTTTTATTGACACAAGTTCATTTTTAATAATATTTTACAGTATAATGGAATACTTTTGACCCCTTGAAGTAAACACTCTGAATATATGTACTTTTAAATGAAATTAGTAAGAAGCTAAGCTAGGACAGTAATTTATATTTCTCTGGTTATTGCCAGATGCGGTTGTAAGATATTTATCCCAATCTTCAGACATTGGAAGAGTTGTTATTTCTGGAATCCTGGTTTTTTACTGAAAAGATTATCATGTTGTTAGTCATTTAAGAACTGCTGAGTAAGTGGTAGTAGAGGTTCTATTGATTCCTGTTAATCATATCCTTTTGCATTTGGTAGGATTTTTATTCCTCCCAGAGAGAAAGAAATTGCAAAAATGTGTTCAACTTTTTGAAAACATTTTGCTACCATTGATTCAAAGGAGAATCAATGGAGAAAGATAACAGTTTTAGGAACTCCCATTTAATACCCTCAAATATGCTTACTTGGCCTATATAGCTGATATGGTAACAAGGTTCTTGTTCTTATATTTTAGCAGGGAGGGTTACCATTTCTTGTATTTATAATCTGAACTGAAGCTGATTCATCTTGCCCCCTTCCTTATCATTCTGAAAGATTTGGTAAAATAATATATGAACCTCTATTTCCTATGGTCATTTAGAAAGTATTAGTTTATATTTTTCTTAAGCATAATTGTTGACTCTTGGTTGTTGATAAATAGTATTGACTCTTTTGAACTAGTCTTACAAAGCATAAATTAAAGCAGTTCTTTTATCCTACTGCTCTCCTAGATAACAGTATATGAACATCAAAGTCTTATGCTACTTGTCTTTCCTACAAGGATATCAGAGAAGTGAATTATCTGCTTTTAATTTTATCATTACAGCAGGATTGCTAATATATTGATCTACTAGCTACTGATCTCTTAACATATTTCTTATCTAGAACAGATAATCTCTTTCAAGACTTAGAACATGAGCTTTCATACTAAAATCTGGATTTCCACTGTTCTTTGCCCATGTCACACTGCAAAACTATCTGGAATAGCAGACTGAATTTTTGATACATATTCCCAGTCAGTTATCTGACCCTGACCTGATTCAGGGTAAATTGATGTTTCATGGGGTAGCTAAAACTTTGGTTATGTTAACTTACCATTCTGAATAATGAGCTGTGAAGGAAGTCATTGTGTTAGATGGATCTGTCTCATTGCCCATACATTTGTGGGAAGCAAGAATGCTTATCATCTTTATAAATTTGGTAAATGTAATATCAATTTAGTTTTGTTTCTTATTCCCATCTATTCTTTTAATTTTGGGAATTGGCCTCTGCTTCTGCAGGATAAAATATTAGTTTAAAATGATCTAGCAGGACAACCAGTAGTCATGAAGAATTGATTTGTGGTCTTAGAGTACTTTTTATAGTTCTAAATTCCTGCATTTAAGTTGGCACATCTGTACCAACATAAAATACAGTCAATGGTTTGATGGTGCTTTGTCTTGTTCTGCAGAAGTCACCCTTTCCCTTATCTTTGCTCTAAGAGTACTTTAAATAACCCTTTTGGAAGCATAATGCATTTTGCCATTGAACCATTGATTTTATTATGTTTAGGGATGTTTAGGGATAAGTCACACTGAAAAGGAGCTTGAATAATATTACTTTAATATCTAGATAAAAAAAATTAAATCTCTTTTGCAAGATCATTATAGTAAGATATTCCTTCTGGGAGGTTTTGAAAGAGCCTCAACACTGCTTATTGCTATTGAGCTCCATATTCTTACCCATTTTGGAAATTTGCTGAATGAAAACCATTATTATGGAATGATTATAACTCTATTAAAACATGACATTAATTATGACATCGGAAATGGCAGATCAATTAGTTGTAATTGCAGGTATGCAATTTCTATTGCAGAACATTGAGATAATGGAACATGGAAGAAATAGAAATGTCAGCACAGTAGAAGATGTTTTATTTTTTCCACCCATCCTAGGAGTCATGCTGTGGGGAGAATTCAGACTACAAAATGAAATAGTAGTTTCTATTAGAGTGCTTATTTTTATAGGCGCTTTCTAGGTGCACATAATTCTGTAATGGGAAGTATTCTAGGTCACAGAGTCATAGCATCGGAAAGCCATCTAGACTATTGAATTCAATTTGCTTGGCACAGAAAACCAATGTAAATTATCTCTAAATGGATGGCTATTGTTTAACCTCTGCAGAACACATTCATCAAAGGATCTACTTCATTGTCAAAATGGTCTCCCATTAGGAACCAAAATTTTGCTTTTTGACTATAACACCATTATTTGGGTGCCCTATCTTCTGTAGCAATAGAAAAAAGTTCCAGGCTTTTTTCTGTACGGCATTCCTTTAGGTACTTCAAAAGCATTAGCAGATTTTCTACTTTCTCATCTGTTTAAAATAATAGGTTTTCCTCATAAGGTTTAGGTTTGCTCCCCTTGATTATCCATACAGTCATTTGCTATGCCATTTGCAGTTTCTCTGAATCTTTGTTAAAGTATGGTGACCTGAAATGGATGCAATATTCCAGGTGAGACAATGGAACAATGGAACTATTATTTCTTTTGATATGGTAACTATATTTCTGGTGATTCATCCAAAAAATTGTATTTACCCTTTTAGAAAATCAGCCTCATTTTTTAGGAATAGTCTTCCACGAGACACTAGATTAGCCCCAACATTATATTCTTCTAGAAGCAGATTAGATGGAACACATTTGGATGACTTTTAAAATTTAATTTATTGAGAGAACCCCTTATATTATGTATTTATGAAGTTTATCTGACCATTAAGCAAATAATTTGGTATTCATAACAGAGAACAATAAAAACAACATAAGTACAAGCACAATAAATACAAAATATAAAAATTAAGGCAACTTACTATATTCATTCACAAACTTCCCTCTGTCAGGTTCTACTAATAACCTAATGCCTGTGAGAAAAGCAATCCCACAATCTGCTAAAGTGTTTTTTAAAAACTCCCAGTAAATTTAATCTGACAACAGCTGTTTTGACAAAACCATTATGATTTCTAATAAGTGCTGTTTTACTTTTATGGTCAATCACTATGATGCAAATAAATTTCCTTGGCATCAATGACAGATTGATTAGTTTTTAGTTTTCTGGCTCTTGTATTTTCTTTTACTTAAGATATGACAACAGTTGCCCTGTGCCAGCTAACTGGTGCTTCACCTATTCTTCCAAAGTGATATGTGATGGATTCATGTTTGGCCACATTCTAAATATCACCCTTGTCTGTAGTGCAGTATTTGGTCTGAATTAATTTAAGTTCGGAGTATATCATCATATTGTTTTTTGAAATGAGTAGGCCAAAATTTGAGTTGAATATATATTTTATATTAGGTATTTTATATTCATTTTTGCCATAAGTAGATGGTACTGTTCCTTTTTTCTTTGACCTTGCTTAGGAAAGCCTTCTTCATTATTTTTAACATCTCTTGTTAACTCCAGCTTGCTCTGAGCTCTCATTTACTTTATCTCACTGATGATTTGATCTCTTTGTTATTTGATCTGCCCCTCCTTTACTTGGTTGTTTTAATGTGCTTTTGGATGTTCGCAGATTCACTAAACTTTTTGTGTAACCACATTCCCTTTTTGAGAAATATTTGAAATGGTTCCTTTTTCTCTCCCACCCAACCCATTTTTAGGAACTTGCACTAATTTTGAGCCCTTTTTTCAGTTAACTTCTCTAATAGAAACCTAATAAAAAATTGTTTTTACATTATTAAAATTTGGGGCTAGCCCAAGGTAAACTTTAATCTCATTTATTCTTCATTTTCTTAAAAACTAATTCCAGAATTAAATGATAGTTCTTCCCTAATTCCCATAAAATTTATGTTCTTTTTATTGTTTGTACTTTAGTAGTTTACATATTCTTTAGCTGAAAATAACTCATTTAAAACAGTAGTTTTTAAATGAACAAGTTCTTTATAAGTAGAAGTAATTTTTAATTTTTATTATGATCACAGACTAACATTAGAAATAAGAAGCATTAAAAATTGAAAGAAACAAGATAATATCTAAAAGTTGTTGGTGGATTATCAGTGAGCAGTCTTCCTAATTTTGTAGACAGTATAACAAAACTTACTTCATTCAAAGAAACCACATCCAACTGATCGGATAACAATTGTATATAAAAAGATTAGGGTTTCCCTTATAGTAGGTGGTGGCTATAGTTGGTTAATGTGACCTTTTCTACCTGGAGAGCTTTGTCAAACTCACACTGCCATACCAAAATTCTTTTTTTTTTTTAAAGCCTTGGGGGTAGGAGACCATTATCTGAAAAATCTTACTGGCATAAGTCACATTGGTCCTAGAAGAGAGTGGCTTAAAAAGATAAAATACTGTTACAGAATCTGTTCCCCATCTTTTCAATACTTTTCCTGTCTGTTTAATTATAGATTATGATTTGGCAATTTGTCGAGTTCACATCAAAGAGGAGCGTAGAATTTCAAATTGTCCATTCTTATACAATAGTAATAGTTCCCTTGCATAAAAGTGGTGTTATACGTTTGGTCCTAACACCCCATGAGTTACTCTTTCTTGAAAGGAAGTCACATTATTGGGAAGAGATTTTCAAAAATCTAGACATATTTTTTATTTTCAACAAAGGAAAAGAAAACCCTCAGAAGTTGGAAACAGATCTATAAATATTTTTGAATGAAAGAAAAACAAAAATGGGTATAGTGTATTCTGTACTTTCTATATTTGATTAAATCAATATAAAATACTTTGAGACAAGTTCCAGAGAAGAATTGTTTCTAGGATTCTATAAAGTTTTGTCTCAGGTTTCAAACTGGAAGACCATTTGATCCTACAATACCTAAAAGGAAGTAATATAGGGGAATATATGGAGTTCCTAGGACTTCCATAGCTTTCTGTGTTTTTTCTTACATTACGAAGGTTGATTTAGATCAGCCCAATGTATAAGGGACAAATAATTTAAAGCAGGGGTCCCTAATCCCCAGTCTGGACTGGCACTAGGCCATGGCATCCAAGAAACCGAGCTGCACAAACAAGCGAAGCCCCATCCCTAGGATGCAGGTAGTACACAAAACCATGCCCCCTCTGGTCTGCAGAAAAACCTTCACAGAACCGGTTCCTGGTGCTCAAAAGTTTAGGGGGCACTAATTTAAAAGACAAGTTTTTTTGCTTTTGGTTATATAATCAGTAAATGCAGTCAGAATGAGTACTATATCATAAGAATGTATTATTTTCCTGCCTTTGAAAGAATATTTTCTAGCTATATCATTCTGATCTTTACCATATATTTCAGTATATAAAAGCTGAAATGAGTGTTGTCAAAACTATTTTTATATAATTATAATCTCATACATCACATCACAGTAGCAATAGCTTCAAAAAATTGTCTTGTTCTTGATTTTATTTCTTCTCTCTCCTCCCCAAAGGAATAGATAAAATATCCTCTGAATCTACAGTTACAGTAAGTGGCATTGGCTAATGATTTGATTTGAGAATTGAGAATACAGTCTGGATTTACTCTTTGTGCATTAATGCAGGTCAAATGGACATCAGCTGAATTTTCAATCAGTAATGGAAGGCTGAAGCTTGTCTTAAACCAATCGCATCAGCCTTACCCAAGTCTGACTGATCCCTGGAGACTATATCCAGTAAGCAAAGCTTTTATATGAATGGAGCCTGGAGTTTCATTCATAAAATGGATGCTGAAGGGGGAAAGGGGCGGGGGAGAGCAATGGGAGAAATACACTGGAATGTCCATTTATACAAAGCTGAAGGGTATAGTGTTCCATCAGCTGCTACTCCTGCCCATTGACTTGAAACAATGATTAATGTGTGTTGGCCTCCTCAGTGTGTAACTTGACACCATTTATGTGGCCTTGGCATGTTTCTAATGTATAGTGAATGAAAAGGCTACATGAGCCAATCAGAAACATAAACAGGAACTGGTTGGTCTGAATTCCATTCAAATATGTCACTATAGTCCAGCAGTGTTTGCAGAACTTAAATTTTTTATAGACAGAGAACAGGGTGGAGGAAGAGGCTAAAGCACAGATGTTGGTGTGTATTTCTAGCCAAAGATCACAAAAGAGAGTGAAAAATGGTATGTGTGTGCACTCAATTTTGTGCACTTCTTTATAAAAAGCAAGCTAGTCTACACATCGCTTAAAACTAATGCCATATGACTGAAATAAATACATAAAAATAGGCATTCAGTAGATTGCAGATTTTTTTTGCATTACAAACATACATGTCTTTTTGATTCTGCAACCCTCTGTAACAAGTAACCATTTGTTAAAGGAGGCTGTTGTTGCCTAATACGTTTTCTGAAAACCGGATGTCATGACAGTGCCAGAATAAACCAGCAGTTTGCTATAGAAAGCAATCTGGTGTATTTCAGGGAGAAAAACTATAGCTTTTATTTGTGTGTGTTTTGGTTTCTTTTGGAATGGCTGTGGACAAATTAGATTAGAATTTAAAGGTTGTTGCCAGATGAGAGTTTTTTCTCTCCTAAGATGCCTGGATTTTGTATTTTGTATCTGCATAATTTGATGTTTCTGTTATGCTTAATTTTAATTTTTAATGTTATTTTACAAAGATCATTTATTTTTGTTTTGTTTTGCTTTGCATCCTGCTTTAATATGGCCCTGTTCTCCCTGTTCAAATATAGGAAAAGGAACTTACAAATACTTTACATAGATAAATATTTTTAAAAGGGAAGGACTGAACAATAATTACTTTTAAATTTGCTCCAGTAAAATTCCATGAATGGAATAGGGAGATTACTTGACAGAAATTTTGTCTGGAACACCCCTGTAAGAGTCAGTGACGGTTGTCTAAGGAGCAAATTCATGTTGCCAATTATTAGTTATATACAAATTTAATTGTAAATAGGTTGTTTTGTGGAGGAGTTGCTGTTAGTTTAAAATGTAATCTTATTTTTCTCCATTACTTTTTTCTTAAATCTTAGGGTTTTTTTGCCCAAGTTCCTAAAGCATGCCTCATATCCTTAGATCTCTGAACCTCAGTATTGCTTATTCTGATTTGAATTTTCCAATCCATTCTGCAATTATTGATGTTATTCTGAAATATAGTAGATTTTTCTATAGAATTAAGATTTACTATTCATATATAAAACAATGTTGTATTACACTGTAAAACAATAGAGGAGACAACAGGATGCCTGCAACAGCTGTCAAACTACTTTTCCAGGAAACAGATTTAACAAGAGTCAATTAACTTTATAGATTATAAATACATCATATGGATGGATATTCCTTCTTTAAAAAATCCTTCTATCAAGATAGCCCATGATCTAAATCATATTGTTTTTCAGCATAGCTCAAGTGGTAGATAAGGTAAAGCTTTATTTTAATATTGCAGATTAGAACCATTTTCATAAAACTGGTCAGAGAAAAAGCTGTGTTGAAATTGTTGTGGCACTTATCTGATCCAATTCTGAGGATTAAGAACATGCTGTCATCATGCTGTTCTTGACATATTTGAGTGGTATATTAACCCTGTCAGTAAATAAAACCTGGAAAGATCTTTGTTTTCATTGCAACAGTGGAAGCAATTCTCTTGTCCTAATGCCATTAAGGGGAGAAACAATTTAATATAGTCTGAAACCCTAACAATAAATATTAGCATCAGAGTTACTTATTACATCTTGCAATCAGGTGATTTTCCTTTCTTCAGCTGTGTATCTATTGGAACTGATTTGCTGCATCTCATTTTACATATGTTCTGTAAATGTAAGATTGTTTGTTATATTCTCAGGATATGAAGATTGCAGTGGTTCAACACTACTTAATGGGACCTGTGTACTGTATGTAGCTTTCTTTGATCTGGGGCATGTAATGTAACAATTTATGTTTTAAGCTAAGCAGCATAATATAGTTGCCAAGCTAAGAATATCATTAGGGTCATTGTTACTTTCAGTAATCCTGTAACCAAATCTCCAGGAGTGATTAGCCTGTTTGAAACAGAGAAGAGAACTAGCAGATTACCTGGTTTTTCGAAAGGGTATAGTGTAAGGATGGAGACCTCTGAGTCTACCTTGTTCCCTATTGGTTGTCTCATAAGTATCTATACATTTGCTGCCTCATTCTTTGGTATTCTAATTATCTATACTTGGAGATGATCCTTATACTTGGAGACAATTCTTGCTACAGTGAGTCCACACTGTTTAAATGTTCTGGCATAGATCATTAAGGAAAAAAGAGAACACATTGCAGATATGACAAAAATCATATTTGGGGAGAAATATTACTATTTCAGTCAGAACCAGAGGTGGGTATTCAGCAGGCTCTGACCAGTTCTGGAAAACTGGTAATGGAAATTTTGAGTAGTTCGGAGAACCAGCAAATGCCACCTGACGAGAGATTTTACAGTATTCTTCCCCTGCCGTGGCCACCAAGCCACAGCCACAGAATCGGTAGTAAAAAATTTGAATCCCACCACTGCTCAAAACTTATAAAACTCTGGCTGACAAAGGCTTTGCAATATTGGAAGGCAGTGTTTCACATACAGCCTTTGTAATACTGGGAGGCTGCAATTATTTTAAGATATTGGAGTTCAGCTTCTAGAATTCCGCAGCCTGCAGTTGAAGTCCACACATTCTAAAGTTTCCTAAAGTTGAGAAACACTGATTGAAAAGAAGGATTTCCATTGGAAATATATTTGCATATATTTGAATTTACTTTGTTACTTGCTTATTGTAAGTGTGTCTGCCCATTGATTTAATAATGTTCCATCATAGCTGGATTGAAACAAAGGAATTGATAATTAAGAGCATGAGTCAATCAGGGTTTGGATTATTTCTATTTGTACATCTTTTCTCTTCATTGGGTCTGTGGCTACTCCCTTCCTGGTTTCCCATAGAACAATCCTTTATGGAAACTGCCTTGATAATGATGTTGGCAGGCTTACTTTGAAGTATTGTGATGGATTTTGTTTGATTTAACAAAAAACACTATTTTATTCATGAATATTACTTATTGGTCTTCTTATTTACTGAATGCTGCTTCTGTTTATAGTTTGCTTTATTGCCTTTCATCTATATGAAGTTGGGAAATAGCATACCATGAATACTCAGTTATTCTTGCTAATGCTGACATCAATTTTTCAGTTTTAGAGAGTGTTTTTCATCATAGGTAGATGAATATGATAATAACTTGGAATTATTTACATGTGCTATAGTTCGGTGTCTCCCCATCTTACCAACTTACTATATGGACATTAGTACTCACAATTGCTCAGCCTGCATGTTGATTGAGGAACTCTGGTAGTTGCAGGCCACACATCTTAAAAGTTTATAAAGTTGAAAAACATTGAGCTATTCTATAATACTAACCTTGGATGGAACAGTTCTGACCCATCTGTTTTGTTTCAAGCATTATTATAAAATCTGCTATTTTTATTCTTCCCTCTTACTTTCAAAAAGACCATCAACTATTAAAATATACATAGTGGCACAGTTTTTAATCATTATCTACCAGTGCCAGTTTGCTAGTTAAATTATTGCTAGGTATTAGTCAAACATTTAGCACAATTTAAAACTGCAATGTTAAATTTCATTTGTTGGCCTTTTTATTAGATAAGCTAGAAATGAAAGCAGCAGGGAATTTAATTGGCAGTATTTTTTTCTGGTTAAGTCATTACTTTGATGAACTTCAGAGCAATGTTTATGGCTCCTAATTAACCATGATAGTCATTTGATTGAATAATCACTTTGGAAATGTTTCTAAAATTTGATTAGAGCTTGACCCATTCTGATAGTCATAAATTAACCAACTGCACTTTTAGAATCATACGGCTTTGGGTCCTTTGGAAATAAAAATTAAAAACGGGATTCTTCTTTTCAAACCAGAGCGGAGTGTTTAATCATATGTCTATGTTAAATGCAAAGTGGTGAATAGCAGGAAGCTACTAACATGTCAATTGCAATATTAAAAATTGATACATTTGGACTACAGGTTCCATCATCATAATTATATTTCTCACTGCCCATGCAAGTAGTTCGCAACCTATGATCATAACTAGGATCTGAACTTCTGTCACTACGAGAGACAGTGCTCTGATTTATGACCTTTCTGACACTGTCATTAAGTGAATTTGGATTGCCCATTGACTTTGGTGTCAGAAGCTGGATGGGTAGATCGCAAATAGAGATGCTACAACTGTTGTAAATGCATCCCATTGGTCATTCTGAGACACATTATCGCAAAAATGCTGTAATGGTAATAAGTGTAAAGACTGGTCGTAGCTCACTTTTTTCAGTTCCCTCATAACTTCAAATGATTACTAAATGAATAGTTGCAAGTTAAGAGCCACCTGTGTGCTTTCAGAAAAAAGATATTGAAAAGTGGAGAAGAATGGAGGTGTATTTATTGATCTAAGTACAAAATATATTTAGATACATTTTATACCAAAGATATAAAGATATTTAGATATGATCAAAAACTCTACCGGAGGTGGTATTCAGCAGGTTCTGACCAGTTCTGGAGACCTGGTAGCGGAAATTTTGAATAATTTGGAAAACCGGCAAATGGAGACCTCTGACTGGAGATTTTACAGCATCCTTTCCCTGCCACACCCACCAAGTCACACCCACAGAACCGCTAGTATAAAATTTTGAATCCCACCACTGAACTCTACATATTACATGGTGCCTTACAATACAAAGGCTTCACACTACAGAGATTTAACACATGGTCAATTCCATTCAAGAAATAAATGGATTCAAGGCCTAAGCAGTGATGAGAGCTTCTGTGTACTCTTGAGTCAATGATACATTAAAAAAAAAAAACTATGGAATACATTTTATTATATTAGTGTGATTATTCTGCCCCTTTTTTCCTTTTATTCTTGGGCATATTGCGATTCTTAATACCCTTTTGATAAAAATAGGGATTGCATACCAGGATATGGAATCAGGATCTGACTTGACAAACAGAGGTGGGGAAGGCACTTCGGTGCTTTAACACTTCTCTCCATTACTTTGCTTACATATTTTATAATGTAACTAATCTTGGGCTACATGCAAAGCTGCAAATTCTTGAGTAATATGAGATCACATCTAGAGCAAACATTCTATGTTATGCTGCTAAGGTTGATATGAAGTTGCATGTTCCATTCTTCTAGTAGTATTTACCATTAGTTGGAAGTTTGAGGTGGGAAATACAACCCCAAAATCACAATAAAGGTAAGTTTGCTTAAATGTTACAAGGATAGAAGAAATAATTGCTGTTGTTAATGGGAGGACAGGTTGCATTTATAATATTCTGCCATGCACTGTATTTTTCACTTTTCACTGACTTTAAAAAAATCTTTTAAGTATCACAAGTCTAATTTAACAGATATAGTTCATAGTAAAAAAAGAATAAAGATATAAGGAATAAGGAAATTGATAGATGGTCATACTGTTATCAGTGGCTACACTCACTTAGTGAATTTGATGTAAAAATCTCATTTTCTTTTGCCTCTAACTCCTTGATACATATCACTAGTCAGTGAGCAGTGAAATTGAGGATTGCATTTTGGAAAAGGACTGCACACCACACTGAGTAAATTACTTTTGGTCCTTTAGCTACTTATTGTTGTTTTTTAATTCTTCAGAGATAATCTAAGAAAAAAATGTGATAGTATAGCAAACTACATTTTGCTTGCCAGAATGTTCAAATTAAAATTCTAGAATACATGTGAGCAGTTTGTTATGGAATTGAAACTCAAGATTAAAATTCATATCCTTCAGAAAAGCTGCAAGCGCTGCACACAAAATATGTGTTGAAACTGCTGACCTACAAATCAAAAGATTGTGAGTTCTAATCCTTCCTTATGCATGAAAACCAGCTGGCTGACTTTGGGCATTTTCAGCCTAACTCACTTCATAGGCTGGTTGTTGTCAGAAAGTACGAGGAAAAAGGAACATTGTGTGTAATTAAAGATAAAATAAAGATTTATTAGATAAAAATATAAACAAGTAAATAATTAAAATTTATGCCAATAGTTTGGGAGAAATTTAGGGAGACAAACTGTACCCTTGAACAAATTATTGGTTTACTTAAAAATAAATCTTATCTTTCTTGGAATATTTGGGGTTTAGGTGCAATTAAATAATAGGAAGGAATCTGGCTCCAGAGTAAATTCCCAATTCTGGCATTATATGTTAAATGGAGAAACTATATAAATTGTCCAAATAAATAAATAATAAAATATGGTAATTGTAATAATTTTATTATAACTTCTGTCATAATTTGGTGGAAAGCAACTGCTTGTGTCATTTATGGGGTGGGGTTGTTTTTGTTTTGTGAAGAATAAAATAGTTTTAATGTTAGTGCCATACATGAACAACTAAGTAGTACATGAAAAACTGATATGAATATCTCTTCCACTACCGATTACCTCTTTCACATTTAAATTGCCAAACAAGAGCAATAAAAAGCTCCAATAAACAAGAGGGTGTGGAAAAACCTTGACAAGGTCGATATCGTTTTTCCTTATCTCCACTTCTATTAGAGCAGACAAATAAAAGAAAAATTCCTGGTGTTTGAACAAAAAATCAAAACTGTATTTATCAAGTTTTAGTCTAACATTCCTAAATACTCAGAGTATTAAATATGTTTGAGAACTTCATTATGTATTCTGGTTATATTGATTGAACATCAGAATAAAATAGTGTAAACTTGCGCATAAGTCTGATGTTTCATTGAAGTTTAATGGAGTGGATGATCATATGAGATGATTGGTTTTAATATCTGATGTCAGTAAAAATGCTTGCAAATGGTTCTATTGGAAAAAATAAATATTTGTAGACCTTTAAAGTGAATTATGTTTTGTTTCCATTATCCTTCAAAACTAGGCTTTATCAGTTCAACATCAGGATAGCTAAATGACTGGAAACCTAAGGAAACATGGAATCATTTGAATTTTAGAATTTGGACAACCCACGACCCATCAAATAATCCTTTCAGATATATTTCTTTATATACACACAATGCAAATCCAAACCACTCATCAATCTCCCAGGTTCAGCTGATCCACTGCAATCTTCCCAAGTTTCTCCAATGATTTGTGGAAAGGTCTTAGGAAAGTTATAAATGAGGATCACATGACTATGGCAGTGCAGCGGTGGTGCTGAACTGCAACAGTGAAGTGGCGCTGAAATGGCAAAAACTTTCTAAAACTTTTCCCCCTTATGAGTAATGGATCACAGCATTCTGTAAGTTAATTCATTTGAGGTACTTCTTTCCCCATGATGAACAATTTTACCCATGTAAGGGTTAAAGGTATAGGAGCTTTACTAGGATACAGATTCCAAATAGAACCAAGAATGAGCAGTATTTTTTAAAAAAAAATGTTCAAATCTGGCTCGCAACATTACTTTCATGTTTACCATGTGCACAATTTCAATTAAACGATTATCTGACTAATATTGCCTTCTCATTTCAGAAGTGCCTAGTTGCCATTCCATTTACATGAGGCAAGAAGGCTTCCTCACTCACACAAACAGATCAGAAGTTAAGTCTCTCTGTATATACCCTTGTATGTATGCATGAACTTTGCTTTCTTCTTGTCTAAAAACAGGATTTTAGCTTAGACCAAATATGCTAGAAATGGACAGAATTAGAAAAATAATTGTAAAACTACCTGTTCCTGAAAAACAAGCTTTCTTAGAGGGATACCTGTTTGTTTTCCTAAATAGGCACATGTAACTCTGGAAGAGAGAACCGTGTTTGGGAGATTTTAATTTTTTTTATTTCATATTTCTTCAGGTATGTTCTAAGTAATTTATAGGATAACGCTATGTTACTACAATAGAAACTGGAACTTTTTCTCTAAAACAAAGTGGCGTGGCAAAGTACTATTTATTCTTCAAGTTTATTTTGAACATATTGTGCATTGTCTAGATATCTACTTTGTCCATCATGATGATAGATACTGTAGATTTCTATCAAACTAAAGAATAAAGGAAAGGGGAAAAATGTTTTTATAAATCTACCAACAGTGATACTAACAAGGCTGGTCAATAAAATTCATGATAAAGAAAAAAAGGATTTACACTTGTTTTAACTCCTCATCAGTTCATTTAATTGTGAACTTAATTGTGACCTAAAATAGTTTCTAGATTTTTTAGACAACTAATTTATCTATTACAATAACTTCTTTTTTTAACAATTGATCAGAGTATTCAAAATCACTATTCTTTTAATTAACAAAATAAACTAAGCTTGTAAGATTACATTTAGGAAAAGGGAGGGTGCATGGCTTGACAATACTTTGTGCTAAATATTGTAAAATAAATAAAATAAACTACCTGCCATTACCATCAGCATATTTTTATCTCACTATTCATTTACTATATTCCTTGGGCCTCCTTTCAAGGCAAGACATTTTCTTATGTGTGAAGAAACAGTTAATAAGTGAAGCTTTTCAATTTTTTCATTTGACTTGGCAAAACCACAATTTTCTCTATGTATGACAATATAGTAATTTGGGGGATTTATATTTTATTCTCTCAGAAGATTGCTGTATTGCTAACTAATACTCTAACCTATAACATTCTAATCAGCCTGGTACATAAAGTATATGTATCTTGACCCTTAGCTGTAGCATTTACTTGGAATTTTTTTCAGTTTTGGATGCCAATTTTCAAAATTCCTAATGTTTTCCAGATAAGAATTCTGAAAGGAGACCAGGTTGGGAAGGGCAATGTATTTTAATATTCTGTTTCAAGAGAGTAATGTGTCTGCTTTTCCTAAAATTACAGGTTGTATGTATGAAAAAGGTCCAAGACAATTTTATGATGACACTTGTGTTGTTCCAGAGAAATTTGATGGTATGTTATGTACATACATTTATTCGTTCATCTATCCAATATTTCAGAAGTTCTATGTAATGAAATCAAAAGAGAATCAAGTTTTTTTACTTAATAAAACCAATAGTAACAATCCAATTGAAGAGAGATAAATATATAATTTGTTATTTGTGTGATTAACTTTGCTTTTATAAATCAAAATATGTTTTGCAATCATATTACTCTAAATTCAGAACCAGGGCAACTTCTAATTATTCCAATAGATCACAGGGCCTAGATAGATAGGCTTCAAATGCACTGATAATGGCATAAAACCTGTTGTTAGAGATTTATTGAAAACTGATCTCATAATTATTAAGCAGAATGGAATGCAGCTACTCTGCACTTACTAATATTCCAAGCTCTTTATTTTATTTTTCAATCCCTGAAGAGATGAATTATAGAGAGCACAAGTGCATCTGCTTTTCTATGTGTATCAACAATTTTGCTGATTGTTATAATCTCTTGTATATCTTGAAATTGATGTCCAAAGGGTAGAGTATATGATATAATACCACATACTGTCTTTAAAAAAATTTTTTAAGATAGTAACTAATATCATGTGTCATATGAAGTAAAGCATATTCTTCTCATTATCAGATATCAAACCAGTATGTATTCTGAAGGGAAATTACTAATAAGATTAAGCTTGCTTTTTGTAGCCAAAGGAATTTGAATGGGTATTTCATGTCACATTAACTGTGTTCCTCTTCAGCACTGGGGAAGGCTGCTTTGCAAAACAGCTAAGTGATTTATGTATGGAATTGATAGTTATATCCATAGTAATATATAACCTTTAAACAAGTAGAAGATAGTTATGGCAGCCAAAATACAATGGAATATGGGAAGTGTAGTGGTTCTTTCCAGCTTTGCAATTTTTTAAAGTATATTCAGTAAACTTTTTCAGTTGAAAGGCTTGTGTTATCTACTTGTCCAGTACCACTACCTCTTCATTCAGCTGAAGACAGCTAAGAATCCCATTCTTACTTTTCCCTTTAAATTCATGATAACTTAATCCCTCCTTGAGCTTCTACAGGTGTCATTTCTAAAAACCAAAAATCCTCCCAAAAGGGGAATCCAAAGAAAAACTGTGCTCTTATAATATTCATGCTCAAGACTAGTTCTTTCTGTAGAATAGTATCCAAAAATAATAATAAAAATAATCAAGGACATGACCATATGACTGAAGCCTCACTTCTTTCATATGAATTTTGCATGTGACACAAGTAAATATTTGATATTGTTTTGATAAAACTACTATCTTTACTTCTCTCTCCCAAAAGATAATGTTTTGATAAAACTACTATCTTTACTTCTCTCTCCCAAAAGATAATTCTGGAAATGTTATTATATACTTAATAATCAAATTGTCAGCCTTAAATTTATTCAGATGGCTTAGTTAATAACCTTGACTCATTCAATTTCACAGATAATGAGGTGAAAGTTGTCTAAAGTTTTCATCTGTATGGTGGTGTGGAAGCTAATATCAATAGATTAAATTAAATAGAGAACTAATTTAATTGTCATAAGGTTTTTTTAAAAATAAAATAATCAGTTTGGAAATTCTGCATTTAAAAATAATTGTGGTCCTCATAAGGTGAACAAAAATAATAATTTCACTTATGAACTTTTAGCTGACAATTGTATATTTTGAATGTTTTATTCAGTAAGGTTATTTTAAAAATCACGTATTTAGCATTTTATTGGTTCTGGTGGGAAAAATATAGCATGTTAGATTATCTTTGAGCTTTAATATATAACTGTATACTTTCTCAACTGATAGTGCTTTTCAGAAAATTGTGAATGAATATCTAAACCATGTGAAATACCAAAAAGGAACTGATTGATCCATAAAATTTGAATATCCATACAATAAAATCCTGTTACGTTTTATTTAAATACTGTTAAATGTTTTCATATAAGAATTTGCAGGCAATAGGAGAAGATACATACACTGTTTTTCCTAATGAGAGATTGTGTCAACTATTGCACAAAAGATTCCTTCAGATATCACCATTTCCAAAGCTGGATCTTGCATAACTTTTGATAGCTACTTTTATACTATATGAATTGATTCAGGAATAAGTAAGTAACATTGTATTTTAAATTTGTAATTAGCTATTTTCTGAAGAATTATAGTGCACTATGTTGTCCCTAAGTCATTAATAGTAACCAATATACCATTTTCTCTCTCTCTTCTCTCTTGCTACAATAGCATCTATTTTTCTTTCTTTGTTGGTATTAAATTTACTGCATCCTTGGGTTCAATGAACTGAAATCAATTAACCCACATTATCTTTTGCATAGGTGACATTAAGCAGGAGCCAGGAATGTATCGTGAAGGTCCCACATACCAGCGGCGTGGTTCTCTTCAGTTGTGGCAATTTTTGGTAGCTCTTCTTGATGATCCATCAAACTCTCACTTCATTGCTTGGACTGGCCGAGGTATGGAGTTCAAGCTGATTGAACCAGAAGAGGTGAGTAGGGCTTTCCTATATTGCATCTATGTACTTTAAAACATTGCTTCAGTACTTTTTCTTCTTTCTTTCTATATTTTCTTCATAAAACTCAAAAGTAATATAGTCATGCATAATGCACCTTTGAAATCCTTAAATAAAACATTTATTATTCTGTGTATGGCTTCTTACACATCGATGCTTATAAGAACCAACTGCATTGGACTTGCAGTTTATCTGAGCTAAAAGTTACCGCTTGTTCTCAGCCCAACAGCACTAGGATTGATTATTGTGAAGAAAATAAAAGGAGAGATCACTGTGTTCCTTACATTGAGCTCCTGGAAGTAAAGTAGAAAATAAATCCCAGAAATAATATTTTCCTTTTATCAGTAAGAGTGAGAAATGAGGATCAAATATGTCTATTGTACACATTTATACCTTGGATAAGATTTAATTCACACAATTTTAAGTATGTTATTGTCTTGAAATTCACTTTCTAAAGAATCTAATTCTACCATGGCCCTTAATATCAGAACTGGACCTATTTATATTCTCTTTTAGCCTCCCTTTCCGTGTTTATATTCATTGTCATGTCATCTGTGATTCTTCACAGCTTTCACATATCATACACATACATTCCTTCATATGTAAAGAGCCATGCATGGATTTTCAGATTATATCATACATTGGAATGCATAAAATCCCCAAATTTCCACACAGAGACAGAAATTCTTCTATTCTGTTTGAAATCTTTTACCCAAAAAGAAAGGAATAGAAAAATTATTAAAAAGTACAGATTTGCTGCTTGAACTTTAGAGGATTATCAATGTGTTTGGAAGAAGATTAAGAATTGTTATCCTGAATAGTATGGTTAGAAATTAAGTTTGGGAAAATGATGAAAAGATATTTGGTGTGATCCAAAATAGATAAATAATGAAAACTAACCAGCTTTTGTGAGCTTGAATGCCTACTACTAAGCAAAAGAGAGAATAAGGAGGGATGGAATGGTGTAATTAGGAAGAGTATATAGTGGTGTGAATTGTCCATTTGAATAGGACATCCCTATAAATATGCTGATATTGATTCAGTTGTATCCTAACATAACATCAGTATTCAAACTTGAAATATATACACTTCTTTAGAAAAACTTGTTATTTTTTAAAAAACATATTTAGCTAGCATTTTTCTTTGAAAAATAGCATTTTTATTTCATTTTTGTTTTTATCAGTTTATTTTTCTTTTTAATTATATGTTTATATTTTGTCTACATTTTGAAAAACTGCATTTATTTACATATCGTTTATTGTGTATTAGTTTGTTTGAACAATTCATGATGTTCAAACATAAATTTATATGCCCATCTATCTCTTAGACAAAACACTGACTTTAAAAGTCACAAAGGTTAAAAACAATTTACTAAATTAACTGAATATCCAAAGTTACAAGTACAACTGCACACCCAGTTCATGCCCTATTATGCTACAGGGACATCATATCAACATACATTCTCTCTATTAGAGAGATTTCTAGGGAGATCAGATAATTTCTTCATGAACATCTCCTTCAGGATTCAAATCCAGCCACCACTCGTGCAGTAGTGAAATTTTGTGCTGCTGCAATGATGGGGAAAAAAACACCTAAAGAACTAAAGATTCTTATTCGTATTACAACTTTGCTTAATTATTTTCCAATATTTTTTAGAAAATATATTTATTTTAATGTTTAACTTTTGTGCTGGTCTGTGATAAAGATTGATTCTGATTCTGATTTACCAGCACACCCAGCTCAAAAAGACAAAGTTAGCAACAAAAACTCACCTAACCATCCAGTCCAAATGACTCAGAGAACAGCAAGGTCTTTAATTCAAGGAACCTGCAGCATATGCTCTCCTTGCTAGATCTGGTGGGCGATGGATAGATAATGGTAGACAGGCAGTTTCATAAGTAACCTGGCACTATGTCATGAATGGCACTCTGTTTTTTGGATAACATACATTGAATTGTGTCTGAAAGCCCATTGTGAGGTAATGCTAACTCAGTTAGCCAGACAGATGACATCAAAATTGCTGAGAGGTTAAGGAGAAATAATAAGATATATCAAAGTGCAATCAATCTATGCAATCAACTACCTCATTACTATGGGAAGGCCTAAATTCTGATAGGAAGGGGTCAGGTAAATTTATAAAACAAATTTTAAAAAATATAATTGATGGATGCTAATCTCTCTTGGTTACAGGTGGCACGTCGCTGGGGGATTCAAAAAAACAGGCCAGCTATGAATTATGATAAACTTAGCCGTTCACTTCGCTATTATTATGAAAAGGGAATCATGCAAAAGGTGAGGAATTTATAGTTTTTTGTATTTCAGTGAAATATTGCATGTTAATGTATAAACTAGTTTAAAAATATAAGTATTTCTAAACTGCATTATCCAGTATGACCAATTTAAGTAAGTGCATTAAATGTCTAACTTTTAAATTTCCTTATGAAACCTTCTCCCCAGTCTATTATTTCAAAATCCATGACATAGACTATGAACCTTGAAGTAAATTGAAAAGTTTTAGTAGAGTTTTGGTCAATTTTGTACATTCTTTCACACCATTAAGAGATTGGCTTGCTTAATACCTTCTGTTCACTTTTCTTCTTCACATACCCTCATGTCAGGGAGAACACAACCCTCTTGCAAAGTATGTCTTGAATTTCCTTTAAAACCTTCTAAAGAGCCAAGACTCAAACGTGAGGCAGATTGTAGTAGTTTCTTCAAAAGTTTCAAAAAATAGATAGAAAACTATTATCCTTGATTAAAAAGAAATCTTTTGTATTAACTATATTATATATATATATTTGATTGTAATTATAACGGTTCAATTTTTTTGTCTTCATTTTGACACTGCAGCTGTTTTTATGGTTCATGTCATTCTTACACTATCAATTTATTTTAATAATTTGCTTAATTTATACATTTGCTTAATTTATAAATTTCTTTAATTTAATATTAATTAATGTAAATTTGAATAATAAATTCAATAAATCAATAAATAAAAGGTTAAAACTACTGAGAGAGGGATTAGAAGATTTCATATATTGCCATATGATAGTGGCCAGAATCCTTATCCATTAGCTATACTACTTGGAGCTTTTAGAGGATGTAGTTCTACAATATCTGAAGGTCCCTGCATTGAGATTAAGAGATACAGTGATTTGACATAAGATTATTTGATTTCAGTGGCTTGTTGGGGATTTCAATTTTGTTTCCCCTATTTAATTCAGTACTTACACTAAGAATCAGAATAATTCTAGAAGTGTATTCAATATTCAGTATATCTGTTGTTTTTTTAAATCAAAACATAATTATGCTGCCTTTTTAAAGCCAACTCACTTGTTTTAAATAATAACTGTAAAAATCAAATTAACCAAAACACACATAGGCATTTGTTCAAAAGAGGAAATAAAATCAAAATCTGATGAAAGCAGTATTTCATTAGGCCAACAATACATTTGTGAATTAACAGCTTTTAAGCTTCCAAGAATGCCTTATCAGATAAGAAAAATATTTTATCCAAAACAGAAGGGTTTGTGAGTAGGAAAATATATAGTTGATGCTAACCATGTTAGCATGAGATTAACATATCTGAGTGTTGAAGTTTCAAGAAAACATGCAAAACAGACTTTATAATAATAATAATAAAAAAGCATATTGTGTTCTTCCAAGAACTTGCCTCAAAATTACGGAGATAAAAAAGAGACTGTCATTGGATGATACACAAACTTCCTGTTAACAGTTTCTTTGGGAAAAGTAGCCATAATAAAACGCATGCAGAGTGGTAAAGGTTCTTCCATTTTGCTGAAGGCAGGCACAAAAAATGGTGGGATTCAAAAGCCATCAGGTTTTTTATACTTGTCTCAAATGACCAGAGCCTCTCTTTTCTGAGCTCTTGTGAAAATAACATCTTGATGGAGTCCATTATCAACTTACTTTCTTGAAGATAAATGTTTTTCTGATCAAGTTTAGTCACCCTCTACATCAAAATAGCTTGATGGTATATAAATATTCAAAGCTTCCAGGGCACTTTTCATCTATCATAAAATAAAAAAAGAAAACCAACCTCATTTGGCCTAAGCCTCTCTGCTCCCAGACACACGGAAAAACAGTGAAGCAATATATGGATTTGAGTTGCTTGAATATGCTCAACAGGGAACAAATGCGAAATAGAGGAAATAAAGAAAAATATGTAGATGACACTCTAGACATCAACCCTTGGTTACATCTAATACAGATCTGCCTTCATGATGTTTACACTTGAATCTATATTTTTGATTTCTTCACTGAAAGATGAGCATTTCCATCCCAACTTTCAAAGTTTTAACCAAATAGAAAAAGAACAATAAAGCCAGACAGTTATGTTCACAAAGTTTCAGGTTTGGTAGAATTTGCCCAATTTTTTGGAATATGCTCATTAAAATTAGTTTCAGTAACTATTTAATGCAACACAATTTTCTAGTGCTGTGTGCTTTGCTGGGAATTGAAATCTCTTTGAACTTCTGAACATCGATCAGGTTCAAATTCAAGTTAAGAATAAAATATTTGAAGCCAATAGCAAGTGGAATTCTAAAATGTTTGGAGAGAACATGTTAACTCCTCGTGAGGTAGTGCAGGTATTTTTGAATCACAATTCCCAGTATTTGTCACTTCTGGCCATGATAAGGCTGACAAGAACAGGGCTGTCTGACAAGCTATAGTTTGTCCACCTTCAGTGTAGTTTTTCATTGTTTGGCTAAGTAGTTCCTTTTTTATAGCCATATACAGTAGGCTCCTATTTAAAATACTCTGAATTTACAGTTTTGCTTTTTAACTGACTTGGCTTTGCCCCTTATGCTTTGGCAGTGTGTGTGTGTTGGGGGTTGTCCTGTTTACAATAATTCAATATGTGCTTTTCCTAACCTGTTACCTGATGACTTCCACCTTTTCCATATTCCTCTAGCTGAAATGATGAAACTTGTAACACTGCATTTCTATTGGGCTGCAGGCTAGAAAAGACTAGTTTACTCAAACCATCTGTGTGGTTTTGGCTTTAGTTAAAAGTTCAGAGTATCTTAGTTTACTGTGTATGTTAGTGACATACAATGCCTAAAGGCAAGTAACTGTTGCCATAACCTATTTTTAAAAATAAGTTAATGATCTATAATCTCTGTTTCTGAACTTTATTAAAATCAGCAGCACTAACTTAGGTACGAAGTACTGTATAGTGACATCTACATAACTATTTTTGTCACATATATGGTTTTCAAATTTATTCTTATCTGAATATTTCAGTTATTCTTAGAATGGTAAAATAATGGTGGTTTGATTTGGAGCTGTTCATCAAGGGATCCATACACACTATAAAGTGTTACACATACATATAACCATAGCCAACTTTTAAAATAAATTGATCATCACTATACTTGCTTTCATAGCTTGTTTATAGCATAGTGTTATAACAATAGCTTTCTTTGAAATGACATGGACTGTCTCTTCAAGAAAAATATCAACAGGTTTAGTGTGACCTATTCCTAGGAATTGTTTATATAATCTAAATTGGCTACCCTTCTCTCCTTTGCTGCTGAAAATTAGCAGTAGCATTTTATTTCTTTAAATTTTGATGCAATCATTTGGAAAGCCATGGTGCTGCTCACTTATGAAGAGATACCTATCTACATAGAAGCCATTAACGTTCAAATTGCAATTAAGAGATCTAGAATGACCGTGAAGCTTCATGACCCATTGCAGGTCATACATAACAACAATGAATACAGTTTCCATGCCATCCCCTGGTATGAATTCAAACTAGAAGAGATGTAGATAATCCATTTCACATGGAACTCCCAAAAGGAAAGATTGGTGACTGAACAGAAATTAGGATGACTTAATAGCCTGGGAGGATGGAAAGCATGTGCATCAAATCCTTCTTTGAGGCTGATGGTATCATGAGAACATATTACTTTCAGAGAGGCATCTTCTAATACTCAGCCTTGTTCAGGCTGTGGTTCCACCAAAATCTGTCTGAGCGTGTCTTTGATAAGAAAAGATTTTATTCTCACTTAGCCAGGTTTTGGTCTTGCATGCTAGGCATTCTCTTTTCTCCCCAACAGTCATGTAGGAGCAGGATTCTATTGCAATCAACCTACATTTAACAAAACCAACCTTAATGCAAGACTTTCAGGATCTAGCACTTTGAACAATTCAGCACCCAAACACTGGGTTGTGCTATGAAGCCAACAGGGTGGTGGAGCCAAGTTTCCTATTAATCGTTCGACAGATTGATCATATTATATGGCCACCCATCTCACATAATGAGTCTTCTCATATACCTCTTTCCTTGTGATGATCTGCTTTATCACATCTTTTTTTGCTGATCACTATATTCCATATATACTATGTTCCAACTGTCCAGCTGTCTAAAGAGGACCTACCCCAATGTCCATTCCTGCCATACTTGAGTGGGTGGTAAGCTTTCTTCTAATAAACTAAATCAGAATGGATCCCAGAACACTGTCTGACTTATCACATTTTTAGCTCTTCTCACTAGGTCTCTCTCCACCTGATATTCCTTACGTCTCTCATTCCTGGAGATGCTACTGATGCTACCCTTTTCATAATCAGAGCAGAGAACTGGGGACACTAGCTATTACTCCAATATATTTCCCAGCATCCCTTGCTATTGCATGCTGGTTATTCCTATTTATCATTTTGAGTCAACCAATATTTAGAAGTTAATTGTTTTCTTTCTCTAATTAAAGACATTTCATTTTGGAACCTGATAACTAGCAATGAATATTGTTTATGTCTATGTTCCTATCTATGAAATATCCTTATCCAGAAGTAGATTCCAGCTATGGATAAGGTTCAAGCTACAATTCCTGATCTACATTTTATAATATACTGCAGATAGAACACAGTAATATATTTTAATATCTGAAAAGTTTTAACATATTGAAAGAATAGGCTTGATAGGTTACAAAGGAAATAAATAAACTTTAAATACTAAAATAATAGAAGGCTGTTTTTTGATGCATATAAAGAATCTTAATGACTAAAGAGAAGTAAATCAGCCTGGATTTGGCATTTTTAATCACCTATTGAGTCCTTCCCAAGGACCTGGAAGAGGCAGGCTATTATTATTCTTTCACTAGCCTGATTATTCAACTAGGGGAAAAATTGCGGTGTAATGGCCTTAGATGTTTTGAATGTAATCCCATCTATTTATTTATTTATTATTTCTATCCCATCTTTATTACTTTTAAAAATCATTCAAATTCATTGAAAGTTACCATGCAAGCTGGGAAACCAATACTAGACTGAATAATGCTGATTTTTACTAGTTTGGTTCTCTTTTAAAATGGGAACCTCTTTGTTCATTTTTGGCAACAGTGAAGCAGTAATATAAGATGTATAATAGGACTATGGAAACCAAGACACATCCATGTAATTCATAGTCTTGAATCAGATGCTCAACTATTTAGGATTGTTCTCATATAAAAACTGGAGAAGGGAGTACTATACATATTTTTTTGACGTCTTGAAGGAATAGCAAAATCTAAAATATAAACATAAGAACTTTAGAGTATATTGCATTGTATTTCATATAATATATTTTGAATATATATTTCTTCTTTATATGATAAAAGTTAGAATTATTATTCTACTTGTTGATATGCTTTTAATTTTCCATTGCTGTTTTTTGGATTCATCATTTTTGAATAATATATTAATATATACTTTTATCAGAGAA
The DNA here is from genome assembly GCF_049901715.1 of Pseudonaja textilis. Classification (NCBI taxonomy): domain Eukaryota; kingdom Metazoa; phylum Chordata; class Lepidosauria; order Squamata; family Elapidae; genus Pseudonaja; species Pseudonaja textilis. Next base: position 33,017,012 of record NC_142008.1, on the reverse strand, counting down.
TACCAATAGTTCATCAATAGTTGATCTTTTACTCTCTTCCTATATTTTGCTTCTATAGTTATCAATGTAGAAATCCACACAATGACTATATATGTAATTAATGAACTTTATTGTATTTATAGTCCAACTTTCCACCCATAAAATTAATTAAATAATTGTGACCCAAAATAACATAACAAAGCATTAAACCTTCACTTGGCCAAAGCAAATAAAAAGATTTGATACATCTCCTTTGTACCTCTGGAAATGGATCAGTCCAAATGTTTGAAAATTGCATCTATATCTTTTAAAAAAATATTAATTAAAATTTATAAAGCAAAACAAAGTAAAAGAAAAGAAAGGGAAAAATAATTAAGAAATGAAAGAAAAATAAGTTTAAAAAGTGATTTATCTTCTTTACTGCAGATATAAATGACTGTATTCAACTAGGTTATATCACAGTTTCTGTCTTTCTTTCCATATTCTACTCTTTCTAATCCTTCATAAATAATAAGTTTAGTTTTTTTCTGTTTCCAGAAAAAAGTACATAGTGTAAAGGACTTCCAGTCACTGTTAAATGTAGTTACTGCTTTATTCTTTTTACTAAGCAAGTCAATTTTGCCATCTCTGCCAATTCTTCACCAACAAGCCCTCCATTATAGATATTACAGAGACTTTCCAAATTTGTGCACATAATATTCTCATTGTGATTACTATGTTCAAAACAATCATCTATAAGTCTTTTCTAGTTGTTTGTCCATTGTCCACAGCAAGAAAAGTTCTGATTTCAAGTGATTCCCCTTCTCCTGTAAAGTCTAATGCAATATTCAAACTTGGCAGCTTTAAGATGCAGGCTGGAAAATTCTGGGAATTGAAGTTGGTTTTTCTTTTTTGCAAATCCACAGGTCTTAAAGTGGTCAAGTTTAGAAAACACTAGTTTAGAGTCTTCCCATTGGGACAATTCTAAACATGAAAAATGACATCCCTAGAAATGCTGAAACACTCTGGGCTGTCAAGGAAGGCGATTTTGATGAGGGACAATGATCAAGCACTAACCAAACTCAAGCAGCCTGCTAAAGATTTGAAAGCCAAAACTGGATTAGCCTGTCCTACCTAAGGAACATGTTCCTGAATATATATAGACTTCAATTTACAACATAATCGAGCCCCAAATTTTTGTTGCTAAGCAATACTTGCAATACAGTTGCAAGTTATTGCTAATGTTATGATGGTTATTAAGTGAATCTGCCTTCCCCATTGATTTTGCTTGTCAGATGGTCGCAAAAGGGTGTATGTGTGTGTCACATGACCTCAAGACATTGCAACCGTCATAAATATGAGCCAGTTGCCAAGTGTCTGAATGCTGATCACATGATCATGGGCATGCCTCATTGATTGTAAGTGTGAAAAAGTCATGTCACTTTTTCCAGTGCTGTTGTTATTTTGAATGGTGACTAAAAAAACTGTTGTAAGTCAAGGACTAAATGTAGTCAATCCTAAATTATAAGCCTTACAAGATACTTAACCAAATAACTTTTCCTCTGAATGGTATTTCCAAGGACCATTCTCAAGGGCCGGAAAAAAAAAGTCCATACAAGTGAAGATTTTATGATTTATGATTTACTGGGTTTGAAATGAGCATCTATACAAACTGAATAAATAAATAAAACCAAATAAAATTGTATCTGTGTAGAGAAGGAACAGCTGCATCTACAGTTCATGACCTGTCATACTTTATCTTTCATAAAGATACAGAGCCATGATTTATATTTCCCTATCAAAATGCCCCCAAAATTCTGATTTATTTGCTGCCCGCTTACTTTTATCAAACCAGTACAATTTTGTTTCCTTTTATATGGCTACATTTTGTCATACTGTCTGTAAGCCTACAAACATTTTGATTACAAAATGACCTAATTATAATTAGCATGAGTTGATTTGTATTAACTAAAACAAAACAGAGTGGTCAATGTCTGGAATACACTACCCGACTCTGTGGTTTCTTTCCCAAACCCCAAAAACTTTAACCTTAGACTTTCTACTATTGACCTCACCCCTTTCCTAAGAGGTCTGTAGGGGGCACCAACTGCCTACCGTCCCTGTCCTATTGTTTCTTTTATTTTTCTTATAGGTATCCATGTATTCATAACTATGTTTTTACTTATACCTATTATCTTGTAAGCAATTGACAGACCAAATAAAATAAAATAAATAAAAACGTATTAATTTTATCCAACATTCATCTAAAGAAGCTGGAGTAAAGACTTTTAAATGTGATAATAGTAATATAATAATTAAAAAAACTGATATAATAAGGGATCTCGCAAATTTCAGAGCAGTGTAGGCGCCAACATAGAGAAGGCCCATTTGCAAATGATACTCTCTTGAATTTGGTGCAACTGGGTCTTGCACATGTATCAGGTTCTTGGAAAATTATATAAAAATAATGGTGATCTCTTAAGAATCTTTTATATTGAAGGCATCTTGCACATGAACTCAATAGTTAAATAAGTTCAATGGTTTAATTACAATATACAACTTGTGCATGGTAAGCTAGATTGATAGTACCTTTTGCAAATCAGCACAGCAATAAAGTGTAAGGTGAAATGCCTTGTTAATTCAGATCAAGTGTAATTTTACATAAATCAATTCATCATTGAAACCCCTGCAATTAATACCTGGTAGAGCTTCTTGGCTACAAGGATGTGCCCAATTCAACAGTGACCTCCAAAAAGACAAAGGTATATAGAATGCAGAAAGAACAATATAATAGAATGCCTTTGTGGGGTTAGAGAAAAAGAAAGACAATCTTTTCTTTTAGTGAACAGGAGTTAGCTTATTTGCTAAAAGACAAATCCTCATTCATAGCAGCTATTATCTAAAACAACATTATTGACAACCTAGAAAAATGGTTCCAACATTCTTGATGTTCTCCTGACTAAAGGATTGAGAAACCTGTGATTTATAAAGAGTGGATTACAAAGAAAGATTTAAGCTTTCTCTCTCTCTTTGTCCATATTTATAGTAAACATATTGGTTTTGAACCAGATACTACATTCATAGGACCATCTCTTTCACTGATGTAAAATGAAAAGAGGTTAGAAAAATCTGAATTTTTGATCTCTCACTTTTGTTAGACTACGATAATAATCTTACAAAATATAGAAATCTCAGAAAGTTCTAAAAATAAAGGTTCCCCCTGTACAGTTGTTTCTGTCTCTCACCAGCAGTGTTCATCTCCATTTTTTAGCCAAGAGAACGATCATTGTCCAAAGACATTTCTGTGGTCATGTGGCCAGTATGATTATATGCTGAAGCACACAATGCTATTACCTTCCCACCAAAGGGGAACTAAGACAATTTGCTATGGCCAACTCGCTATGAGGCAAGTCACTGCAGAACAAGACCACACTAATATCAAAGAAATGGTGGAATAAAATCATTAAAGAAAGAATGCAAAAGGAGGGACAAAATAAAATATGAATGACAAACATTAAAATATTTTTATTTATTTCAAATAATTAAATTGAATTGTTAAATTTTCCCACAGTGAGTTATCCTATGAGTTGTCCTGCAGTGAATTCCACCGAAGTAGTACCTATTTATCTAGTCACACTTGCTGCTTTCAAACCATTAATTGGACAGGAGCTGGTGCAAATAACAGGAACTTAGCCTGCTGTGTGGCACTCAGGTTTTGAAACCTGACTGCCAGCCTTTCCAGCTGACAAGCTCACCCTCTTTAACCAGTGAGCCACCCACCCCCGAAAGAAGCCATAAATGCAAATGTATAATTTATTTATATAATAATGTTCTAAAAAGCAGTTTGAATACATCACATAACAGCTGAATGAAAAGCTCTTTAAATTATATTATAATAGAGCAAAGAAACTAATCTGTGGAAGCAGTGATGATATACATCTATGCTGTTCAGATCATACCATTTCATGATGCTTAATAGCAAAGCATTGGATATTTGACTGATGGAGGTACTGATTTCAATTTTTGAGATTTGTGATGGAGATTCATGTTCAGCAGAAACCAGACTTACCTTACCATGTCCTACCTCTAATGACTTATAGGAGTTGTATATTCATGTATTTTTCTTCAGAAGAATAAAAGGCATTGATAAGGCTGCTCTTTTTAAAAAAATGTTGCAATAAACTTAGGGAAAATGATGCTAAAAAAGCAAACTGACCTTATATTCTACTGTACAGCCATCAGAAATAGAATCAGCAGGATTTTTCTGTCCTTTTCTTCTATACCCAAGCAGATGGCTTTAATGATTTTTTTCAAGTTATAGTTAATTCATCTGCAAATAATAGATATTGGTTTGCAAATGTGTATAGAAAGAGAGAGACTTTACTGTTTGTAAATGTTCCTCAAGTTTGCTTTGCCCTATCATTAGCAACAAATGGTGTTTGTTTCAGAAGCATTATTTTTTGAATCACCTTGGAGTCAGTGATAGTAGAATAAATTACCTGCAAGGTGAAATTGTTTAATATGCCTGCTACAGTATATTCCATGGACAACAAAAAGATCAGCCATTTTTTCTGGATTTCAAAATGCAATTATGAGTGCAGTTTATTTTTTGTTTAAATGTAGTATTTAAAAAAGGAGGGTGTATGTGCTTTCTTGTTACCTATCATTCTTTTTTCAGAACCTTGCACTTCAGTTTAATTAACATATTATTAATGTTGCTTTTGAGATGTAAAAACACGTAGGGAATACCACATGCTTATTCCCTGTACTAATAACCTAATAATAGTATTAAATTGATGTGATCTGAAACAAGTTCAGAGCAGATCTAATTACCAAAAGATGATGTGCAGTAGGACTCCAATTATCTGAATCTCATTTAACAAAATTATATTTTTAATACAAATTAACAATCTGTATCCTATGTAGCCCAGTGCTAAACTTGTTAATTGCACTGTCATCTAATTATTTATTTGTTCCCTGGACAATTTATCAGAGAAGAGAAGGATAGGTTCTCTTCAACATATCAATTAGTGATAAGAGAAATGTTTTACATGTATTTTTTCTAGTGCTTTTATGATCAAAAAGCTGTCTGCTCAAACTATTTCAAATCATCAAACTGTACATTAGCTGTAGAAGTGATGCACCAAGAATAAAATAAGCAAACATGAGTAAAATAATGGCCCAGTATGTTCTGCAAATAATATATGAATTTTTTTCATCACTATTAAAGATTTAGACCATACCATTGTCTGGAACAATTCAAGCCCAATTTCATTGTGCACTAATTTAACCATATAGAAGTACACACACAACACACACACACACACACACACAAATTTTGAGAAGCATATAACAGTGACAATGAATGCATTCTTAGAATACCTAAAGCCTAGCTTTAGCTAGGGACAGATTGTCATAGGAAAAAATGAAGTTGCTAAGTTGATACAGACTTGATGGCACAATTAAATCAGCCAATACCTGAAGCAGTGGTATCTGCAAAATATGATAAAGGAAATCAAGATAGTGTTTACAATGGTATATTTAAAGCTATATAACCATTTCAAAAAGTTTATTATACATGGAACATACATTTAAAAAACCAGGAGGAATTTGCATTATCATGTCTACCATCTTGACTTTTTTGACCATACCTTGTGGCTATGTCTGGCCTGAAATCTCTCCTGATTGGAAATAATTTTATGTCTATTCGTTAAAATAACCTTTAAAAGTAATAGAATAGGATCCTTCCTTGGACTGATATAGAAGCCTTAAAAAAAACCACAACTACTTTAAAAAATAGTAGAAACAATTGGACTTGCACTACTTCTGAATTATTTTCAAGATTTGTTCAGCCAAATAGATATAAGTTTGCAGTTTCACCAAAGATATCTATTATTATTATCTATTATTATTATTGCTGCTTCCAGTTTTATGTGATTCGATTGATAGTGTTACTTTTAATTTGCTTTGTATCTATTTTAATCTAGTTATGGATTGAGGAATTATATGTCACTCAGACTCATCTGATTGGAATGGCCTATAACTCCTATAAGTAAAATAAATAGCCAAAGGTCTATATTAAAATATTTAATCAGAGGTTTTCTTAGTCATCATGTAGGTGAATCAAGAGTGCTTCAGAACCTGGTCATTTCAAACTTTTACTCCTGTACTACAATAAAAGGATAAAATTTTCTTTCATTTAAAAAATACACATCAAATGAACAGAGAAGCGTTTGCATGCAGCTGTGTATAAGAAATCACATTTTCATATTTATTGGGATATAAATTGAAATAATTTGTCCTTCCCGTTATACTATTAATGTATATTTTTCATATTCCCTACAGACTACGGGGTTTAATTTGCTGACATTGAACTTGTCAAAAAAAAAAAAAAAACACCCTTTCCTCAAACAGGCATTTATCACTTATAGATGTGAGTAATGTATCCAATTAGGCTATCCAAGATTTACTTTTTTTACAAACTGATCTTATTTGAAGTTAAAATGTATTTCTTGATTTATGATTGATGGTTTGCCAGCTCTGCCATTTAAAATGTAGCAGGCATAAGCAAAGGTGTTGGGATGACATTGACTATAATAAATAACACGAGATATGTGTTAAGAAAACTGTGAAATTAGATATTGAAGATCACTGATGCTTGGGGTGGTAGATGTTCTTGATTTTGAACAGAAATTATAAACCAAAATGAAAGTTGTGTTAAATTAAGCCTAAGAAATTTGCACTAGTCCCAATGGTGTGGTTAGTTAACTGTGATACCAAAAAAAATCTTATATTAAATAATTATTGTCCTTAATACTTAACCATCATTTCTGTTGTTTCCATGAAGTTATATCAGGAAGAAAGGAAAACAATGAGCTTTGAAATGCAATTTCATCACCCTAAAATGCTTAGCATTGATTTCAAATGAATCCCAGATGACAACTGTTGATTTCCTTATTATTTCCTTTTAGGTTTAGAAATTCTGTTTGAAGATCAATATTTCTCTTTAACCTACATCAATTCATTCTAGCATAGGAAAAATAGCATTGAATGTAGTTACAAAAACATGCAGGCATTAATGTTAATTAGGACTTTTGAGATCTACAATCACAACATTTTTCAAGAGTTTCAAGTATTCATTCATTCATTCATTCATTCATCTTATATAGCTACCCATCTTACAAGATTGAAACTAGGAAACTGACAATTAGATATGTTGAAGAACATATCTAATCAATGGAGGAAGTACATAAACAAATGAAGTCTTCCTCTAATGTTGTACTTAAAATCATTACCAGCAGTTATCCAAACTTTGGGTCTCTTCCAGAACAAAGCAGATTTTTCATACAATTTGTTAGGGTAAGTCAGGCATACCAGGATCTGTGTAAAAGGAAAAATGTGGTATTTGACAAGAGAATTTTAGCTTCTTTTCAAGTTATTTGTTGTTGCATGGCAGAGGGAAACAACTAGTAGTCCAGAGGATTCATGATACTAAGATTTGTTTGGCGATAAGATCAATTTGGACTTCTGATGGGAATGATCAGTCCAGAAGATGCGAAGTAGAGGAAGAAAGAGAAAGGCACCATGCACAAAACATTCCCATCCTTTCCTAACGATTACCTGCCCTCTATTTTTATTTATTTTATTTATTTATTTGATTTGTCAATAGCTTACAATAGGTATAAGTACAAACATAAGTAAGAATACAGGAAATAAATGAGGACACTAGGACAGGGATGGTAGGCACGATGGTGCACACCCCTTACAGACCTCTTAGGAATGGGGTGAGGTCAATAGTTGATAGTTTGAGGTTAAAGGAGTGGGGGTTAGAGGATGTAACAACAGAGTCAGGTAGTGCATTCCAGTCATTGACCACTCTGTTGCTGAAGTCGTACTTTCTGCAATCAAGTTTGAAGCGGTTTATATTGATTTTGTATCTGTTGTGTGCTCTTGTATTGTTGTGATTGAAGCTGAAGTAGTCATTGACTGATAGGACATTGTAGCAGATAATTTTATATGCTCTGCTTAAGTCCAACCATAGGTGGCATAGTTCAAGGTTGTCCAAGCCCAAAATCTCAAGCCTGGTGATATAGGGTATTCTGTTGCAAGCAGAGGAGTGTAGTACTCTTCTTGTGAAATACTTCTGGACTTGCTCAATTATATTAATGTCTGATATACAGTGCAGATTCCAGACTGATGAGCTGTATTCTAGCAAAAGTTTTGTATGCTCTAGTTAGCAATTCAATATTTCCGGAGGAGAAGCTTTGTAAGATTAGATTTACAACTCTTAATGCCTTTTTGGCAATGCTGCTACAGTGAGCTCTGGTGCTTAGGTCATTTAATATGAGAACTCCAAAATAGTTGACAGAGTGAGGATCATCAACGAGGTCATATCTGCCTAGTTTGTATTTGGTGTAGTGATTTTTTTTTTTTACCAATGTGTGAGACAGAGCATTTGTTGGTCAAGATTTGAGTTGCCAAATGTGTGACCATTCAGACACATAATCAAGGTCACTTTTTGAAGGACAGTAGCATTGTTGGTGGTGTTGAATAGTTTTACGTCATCTGCAAAGAGGATACAGTTGCTTATAAGGTGATTGCAAAGGTAATTTATATAGAATATAAAGAGTGTGGGTCGTAGAATGCTGCCTTGGGGAACACTGCTGTTAACTGGAGCAGGGTTTGATATAGCGCGCCCTATTTTGCAGTGTAGGAGTTGAAGATTGCAGGACAATTTTTTCCTGAAACCAAATTGTTTTTTGGAGAGTATGTTGTTTGACTCTAAGTGGAGGGTGATGAATTGGTTAATGATTGATTTCATGACTTTGCACATGACACAACACAGTGAGATTGGCCTGTAGTTTCCAACCAGGCTGGGGTCACCTTTTTTGAACATAGTGATGACCATAGCTAAGGACTATAGGTTTGATAAGGAGCTGGTTCTGAATGATATCTCATATATAATGCTTAGGGGTTCTTCTGTGGCAGAGAATTTTTTTTTTAAGAAGTATGCACATAATCCATTGGGGCCAATAGATAGGGATGGTTTTAGGTTACATAGTGCCTTTTCTACATTATCTTCTGTAAAGTCAATATGTAGTAGGTCATTACAGTTAGTTGTGACAACTAGGAAATGTGGGGGCATGAGCCATTGCTGTTTACAAAGACTGAACCGAAGAATGTGTTGAAGATATTGGCCTTAATGGCTTCATTGTTGCAGTCTTTCTCATTTGGTCCTTTTAGGGGTGGGATGGTTGTTGAATCTTTAAGTTTGGTGTTTACAAAATTGTAGAAGGCGTGGGTGGATTTTGTACATAGGAGATTTTCCTCTTGCTTGCAGTGGTAATTTGTGCATTCTGCCTTTATCTCTCGGCATAAGATGTTGCATTGGTTTTTAAAGTTTGCTATGTAGTTAGTTTTGTATTTATGCCATAGCGATATTTTTTATTGAAGTTTCTTTATTGTTATGGATATTTTTTTTTGTTTTGGGGGGTTACTAGTAGTATATATAGTTTAATGACTCTTTCAAGTTCAAACAAGAATGCATTATAATGGTCTTCTGTAGTATTACAGCTGGAGAACAGAATGTGCCAGTGAAGGGATGATAGGTCAGCATTTATGAAATTATAGTTGGCTTTTTTGTAGTTGTATTTTGGGAATCCATCATTATGATCCTTTTTGTGAGGGTATAAATTGAGACAAAAGTCGATCATACTGTGGTCACTGTTTGAAAAGGGTTCTTGTATTTGTAGGCCATATATTGAGTTTAAGTTGTTGCAAAAGATGAGGTTGAGGCAGTTGTTGAGTCTAGTGTTGTTAGTTACTAATTGATCCAGTCCCAGTGTAGTAGCGGCATTGTACAGGGTTGCATTTATGGGTTCAGATGTACATTAATTTAGGGTCCAATTTATAAGAGGTAGATTAAGGTCACCAAGGAAAATAAGAGGGTGTGGGCAAGAGGCAGTCCATGTTAGCAGTGAAGTTAGCTTGTTTGCATAAACTATGTCATAATCAGGGGCTCTGTAGCATAAGAAGAAGCAAATTGTGGTATTTGAGAATAGTTCACAGATGATGGTCTCTGGAAGAGCAAGTTTCCGTGTAATTTAAATCTTTTTTAGATTTAGAGATTTACAGATTTCGTGATCTGACTGATAAACATGATATTCTCTGCTGTGGTAATGGAGTCTGGAAAAGATGCATTTAACCACATCTCACAGACAAATAAATGTTGAATGTGGTCGTATGTAATAAGATGAGGAATTCATGCATTTTGTTTGCAAGGCTTCTTGCATTGAGTAGTTTGCATTTTAGATATGTAATAGTGGGTCTGGAGGAAGTAAGGGGCATGCATGCCTAATATTGGATGTTGGGGTGATGGTTATTGGGATGTAAATTGAAGGTCTTACTTTTGATACATTCTGTGTGGTAGTTAATGTATAGATTAGTATTTCCTTATTCTGGTCTTTTGAGTCTTTTGAGCTCAGAGCGTAGTTCACAGGATTGTACATGTTGCTGTAAGATTAGATCAGGGCAAGAACTGAAGTTCTTGTGGTTGGTGTTGCTCTTGGTGAGTGAATTTATAGTGAAAATGAATTTTTGTTTGCTTGATTCATTTTTGCAAATGACCCTGGAGAAGCGTGGGGCCACTGAGCCATCACTATTTTTGAACTCTGGGCCAATGTAGGAAATGTCAAGTATTTCATCAGGGGAGATGGTTGATGCTTGATAGTCACTGATGATGTTGCGGACAGTTGTGATGTTGTCACTGTTGACCTCTAGACCAAATGAGATGGCATTTGGACAGTTCTGTTCACGTTCAATAGCTTCTTGTTGGATAGAGATGTGGTTTGTAGCTATTGGATGTTTGATTTTTTGTGTTGTGTCTTTTGTTTCAAGGTTAGTTAATCTTGCTTTTATGGTGTCCAGGGATGCTACTATGGTGTCAAGGGATGTTATTTGTGTTTCTATGGTATCAACTCTTTCAAATAGGGCAATATATATATCCACTTTGAGTCTGCATGATGGGCAGAAATATTGAAATGCATGGTTGGATGATTCTAAGCGCAGTTTTCCTTGCTTCTGTAGTTTCTGTTTGAACATATATTCAGTGAAGAGGGAAAACAGAGAGTGGAGGGGTGAGGACTTTACTCTGCATAAACTTTAGGAAGAAAAATGGCAGCATTTCATGTATAGTAAGAATCTGATCTCCTTTACAGTGCTATGCCCAACTGTGGAAAAATGTACCAGTTTAAACACAAAAGAAAAAAAAACCAACAAAACAAAACAATGGCTTATGGGTTTCCATAAGCTCATAATTAATCTGCAAGACTCTTCTTTGTGGAAATGTCCTGCCTTACCATTTTGATTTATGCACCTATTGGTTTATCTGGGACACAAAATGTAGCTCCTCCTGTCTTCCCAGATGATAAACACAAAGTCAGAACTACTCATTAACCTGTATACAGAGTGTTGGTACAATTGCAGACGCACAAGGTAGACAAGACCAGAAAATCAATTCCACAAGAAGACTAGAACAATATTTTATTGACTTATAAGTCTTATTGTACTTATTCTCATTTTCAACATATACAGCTTGCCAGAGACTCAGGATGTCATTTTCCTTTCAAATATTTTGTTTCCCAAGAATGCTTCAGCCCTCTTTGGCTAGGTAATGATTCTTGCCAAATTATGTCATGGTGATCTCTGTTACTTTGTACACATAACAATGGAATTTAATGGAGTTTAAAAGAAGGAGGTTCAACTAGAGACATGACATAGATTGAAACAAAATGATTTGCTTACAAGGGCAACTAGAAATGCAATTATTATTTTAATAAAATGTGAGGTCACAGCAAGTACTCAAAATAACTCTAAGTCTACAGTGCTGAAGAATAAATACTAGTTTATGATTGTAACCCAAACTCTTTTCAATTTATCTTGCTTTGGTAAGAAAGAATATTATGGACTTGTTTGCTTGAAGAGAAACTAAGAAAAGTTTATCTTTGTGAAAGGATATTTATTCAATCTCTTTTGAGATGCAACATCTCATCGTGCCAATTGTCATGAAAGAACAGCAGCAAGCCACTGCATGCACAACTGTGAAATTCCAAAATAACAGCAATCATATCAGCTATCTGGAATTATGCAAAAGAGAGAGAGAAAGAGAGAGAGAGAAGAACAGAGGTGACTATTCAGAAAACTTTAGATAAGTAATCATTTTCAACCTGAGATCCAATTTCATTTGTAAGAAAAGATATGAATGTGGTGTTAATAATAAAAGAAGCATTTTTAGAATAAGTGATGCTTACATGCCATGCCTCTTAATGCTAAGGTAGCGTAAAGGAACCTGAGTAGAATGCATCTTAATAAGAACTATGCAAAGAGTAGTTAGAGTCAGGTCCAGGCAAGGACATAGTGTAGAGTGCACTTTATGGCGTGTAACCCTATAACTTAAATATTAGGTAAGTCTCCCAAATAGATATGACAACTTAATGTTTTTTTAAGTTATATTCATTTGAGAATGTGATATAGTGACCAATCACTCTTGCTCCAAGTTGAAATCACGCAATGAATTATTGCATGCTGTTTGGTGGCCAGCAATGTTTTACAATAACTCTTGATCAGAAAAGTAGGAACGCTGCATGTTATTTGATCTCTTCAGAATGCGGATTTCAATATTAGAAACTACATTGAAAAAAAGGGAATAGTTACTAAATTTAAGTTGCATTTGAGCATAGCCAAGATCATATAACCAGAATGTCAGTGAATAATTAATGCAAAAGCTGATGGAATAAGAAAAGTGACATGAAAGCAGTTCATAAATAACATACTATCATAAGAAGAAACAATCATTTTCGCTCCCACCCATCGCATTCACTGTTTATTTGGAAGCTCTATGTAGCCCAAATTTAACATGCACATGTTCATTTTGCTAAAGAAAAAAGTGTTTTGCAGGAATCTGCCTGAGGAAAACTCCATAAGATATTAATTGCATTGTCTAGCCTAAAATTGGGCTGGCCTCCAATCCCATCTGGCCAGCTGTGATTGTTAACAGCATGGTTTCCTGAAAATTTCAGGGAAACTTTAGTGTAAACTCTTAAATCAGCTTAAGATACTTGGGGAAAACTTAAGCTTCCTCTCCAGCCAGGTAAATAACTGAAAAATTAGGTAGTTGCTGTGTGTGTAGTATCTCTATCTTTGTATCCTTCTTCTGCCAACTGCAATTCCCCAAACATTTGCAATAACTAAAAATAGTTTAAACAGCTGTTTAAGAAATTGCCCATCCCATATTATTCAGAACATTAACTTTCTGAATAATACAGAGCAATTCTATTTCTTTATTATAGCTTTCTATCTCCATAATTACTATATAAAAATGTATTTCTATTCTTTACTTTATACTATTGTAACAAATATACTTAAATTTAAGCAATGCTTAGCAGTTTTGTTGTTTTGGAGCACTGTGTTACCCATGAAATATCTTTAAAAACTGTAATACTCTCTTGGGAATAACAGAATGAAATCTTCACTTTCCTAGTACAGTGGAACTTCAGGTTGCAACTGTAATTTGTTCCAGAACTATGGTTGCAACCCAATTTGGTCATGACTGGATGCAAAACTGTCTGCACATGTATGGACCAAAAAAAAAAAAAATGGCACTGAAGGGGAAATCGCTGAAGCAGGAAAAATCACTGTGGCAATTTTCAGGTTTGCTTGGTCACCACCCAAAAATCTGGTTGCAACCAGAAGAATAGAATAGAATTCTTTATTGGCCAAGTGTGACTGGACACACAAAGAATTTGTCTTGGTGCAAATGTTCTCAGTGTACATAAAAGAAAAGATACATTCCTCAAGAGTCAAGAATCATAAGGTACAACACTTAATAATAGTCATAGGGTACAATAAGCAATCAACTCATACTGGGAAACAGTCAATATAAATCGTAAGGATACAAGCGACAAAATTACAGTTATACAGTCATAAGTGGGAGGGGATGGGTGACAAGGAGTGATGAAAAGATTAATAATAATAGTAGTGCAGACTTTGTAAATAGTTGAACAGTGTTGAGGGAATTATTTGTTTAGCAGAGTGGTGGCATTCAGGAAAAAACTGTCCTTGTGTCTAGTTGTTCTGGTGTGCAGTATTCTGTAGCATCGTTTTGAGGGTAGGAGTTGAAACAGTTTATGTCCAGGATGGGAGGGTTCTGTAAATATTTTCACAGCCCTCTTTTTGACTCGTGCAGTATGCAGGTCTTTGATTGAAGGCAGGTTGGTAGTAATTGTTTTTTCTGCAATCCTAATTACTCTCTGAAGTCTGTGTCTGTCTTGTTGGGTTACAGAACCAAATCAGACAGTTATAGAGGTGCTAATGACAGACTCAATAAATCTTCTGTAGAACTGTATCAGCAGCTCCTTAGGCAGTTTGAGCTTTCTGAGCTGGCGGAACATTCTTTGTTGTGCTTTTTTGATGATATTTTTGATGTTATGTGTCCATTTTAGATCTTCTGATATGACAGTACCTAGAAATTTCTGTCTGTCTGTCTCTCTCTCTCTCTCTCTCCCAGTCCCTTTCCCACTCCCTCCCCCTCTCTCTCATCATCTATGCAATAAATAAGGTTTGTGAAAATTTGCGACAAAATGCATGAGATTGAAATATGTATTTCTTCAATGAATATTTCTATAACGAAAATAAATTACTAGAGAAATACAAAAGAGGAACAGGTATAAATTGAGCAAACAGCATTTAAGAAAGAATCTTTCACCAGAGCTACTCAATGATTTCTGCCAGTGATTTTAAATTTAGGATAATCTTAACTTTTTAGCCATTTGTCTTGAATCTTTCAACCCAATTTTAAGTTGTATAACATCTGTTACCTTAAGACAAAAGGTAAATCCTTAAAATAATCCAATACATCCCCATGTTTTCAATGAGAAATGCTTTTTTAGAATTTCTTTAGAATGCACACTATTTATCCATTTATACAATACATAAAAACTTATTATACAAATAAAGTTTGGAAAATAAAGTTTTACTGAGTTTTAACAAAACAAAGAAAACATCTTATTTGAATACAGCATGATTCTGGGTTATCACATTTCCATACAGACACAGTTTCATAAGCATATTCATTTTATGTATTCAACTTCATATCTTATTACTCTTTTCTCAACTTCTCACTATTTTTCCATTTACTTCTCTTAATTTTCTTTTATGGTTATCTCATTTTCTTCTTATTCAATTGTATTTCTTTTACCTAAATTTCTATATCTTTTTATTCATTATACAAATACTTTCGTCTGTCTTGTTTACAATTTCATATATACTCTTCCAACATTCTTAAGAAGCAAAATTCCCTCTTTGATTGCCAATCAAAGTGCAACACCTTTAAATCTTATTGTTATTATCATATGAAATCTTATTAAACATTGAATTTGTGCATTCTAAAATTATAACATTAAAATTTCTAATATCTATTTTATATCATGTAAGTCTCATCACTCAGACTCTGCTTGGTACTTCCCTTGAAAATATAAAAGAAAATTCTAATATATATATATATATATATATATATATATATATATATATATATATATATATATATATATATTCTTAAGTTTTCGGGTACTTACATGTATGGCATTCGGCTTTGCTCAGGTATTTTCCCACGTCATAGTAGCTGTGCTTTTAAAGTTGTAGCGACGTTTCAGCAGAATCTCATCTGCCATCATCAGGCTTCTGTATAGTGTTACATATACATATACATATACATATACATATACATATACATATACATATACATACATACATACATACATACATACATACATATATATATATATATATATATCAGTAAACAAAATAGTTATTCAAAATCATTCTAGTATTGGTATGAACCTTGTAAATCTTTCACGTATCTTTTCAATATCTATCAATCTTTGAGAACAATTGAAATGTTTCCCTCCCTTCTTCATTATTACTTAATGGTTAATAAGCATACCATTGGATAGTCATACAGTTTTATCTTATAAATTATTTACTATTAATAAGCAAAATAATTATTCCAATTCATTCTAATAACTGGTATAAATTTCCTTATTAATCTTTCACATTTCTTTTCAATATTTTATCAATCTTTAGAAACAATTGCAATGTTTCCTTCTCTTGTTTATTATTGCATTAATTATAAATAAACATACCATTACATAACAATACAGTTTTATCTCATAGATTATTTACTTATTTCATTTCTAACTCATTACAGTATTCTACTGTCACAACACTATCTTTTGTACCTTTGCAGAATCCTCACTTTTAATTTAATTTAACCATTGTCTCTGTGTTTTCTAGCTGAGCAAATACCTTTAATCCTAGTATGTTTCTCCTTTTTCTTTATTTCCTGTTTTTGTCCCTCATAAGTTCTTTCCCTTTCTATCTTTCCCCCCTTTTTCTCATCCTTTTTTAAATACCCTTCTCTCTCTAATTTTCCCTTCTGTAGTTTTCTGCTTCTCCTTGCTGTTATACTTCTTTTTCAGACTATTTTTCTTTTTGGCTGTTCCCTTTGATCTCAAACTTTTAACTCCTTTCCCCCTTTCCCCCCTTATTACCACACTTTGCATTATTTGATCATTGAAATTGGCTTGTTCTTTGTCCTGCCCGTCTTCTTGCTCTTGAAGCTTTTCCTTTTGCTTTTCATAGTTCAGGATCTCCATTTCAAAAAATTCAAATATGAAGCCAAAGGATCTTCCTCCCCTTTCTGCATCTTCTTTCTGTTTTTTTAAGACTCATCTTCAATTCCTCCAGGAGTGATGGCATTTTAAACAACCCCCCGATTACTTTAAGTAAAAAAGTTGGGTCTCTTCAGCGACAGACTGAAATCTGCGATCGTGCACGTTTTCGATCTGTGTTCTCCTTTGGATTCGGTGCTGAAGCCATCCCATAGAGGGGGTAAGGGTGAAGGTGAAGAGCGGGGAGATTGCTAGTGAGTGGAGGGGAGCCGCATCTCTCCTCCTTGGCTAGTTTAAATTTCCTCCCCCGAAGGTTGTTGCAGCATTGGTCAGAAATGGCCACTTCAAAGAAGAACCCGATTGGATAAGATTGTGCAGGAGGAAGACAAAGAGGAAAGCAGGACAGACCAGGCTAAGCAACAGAGAACATCTAAGCAGGGTACCCTAAGCAAGGTACCCTAAAAGTACCTAGAGGGATACTTCTGAAAGAAGATCTTTAAGCAGCAAAGGAGAGAGAAAAGGAGGTTAAAAACCCTTTTTTTAACCTTTATATTGACAATTACAAATGGTATGGAAAGAAATTTATATTAATCTATTTTGACACTAATAGGCAACCTTAAGCTGAAATCTAAGTGTCAAAAGGAGAATAAAGATTTTTTTCTTGGTCATTTTAAAGCCCTAAAAAGGAGAAGAGTGGAGGCAAAAGGGTGGGACTTGGAATAATGGAGTGCCACCTGGAAAAATAAAGAGGATTAACAGTGAAACTTTGAAAAGACTCCTGAGGATACATTGTAACTGAAATTTTATTAAAAGATACAGTAACTCACAGAAAGGAAAAGTAAAGGAAAGAAACAAGAAGGAACAGTCTGGGATCATTTGGTGATTTAAAAAAAAGTTTTTGGCATTGGAAAAATTCTTAAGAAAATGCATAGAAATAGTATATATTGGTAGGAAACCATTTAATACAGGCAGAATATCTTTGCTACCAGGCAGAATTTTTAATTTACTAATTTTTATACCACTTCATGATTCTTGGCAGATGACAAAACAACAGTACATAAAAAAAATATCCATGCTAAATATACAAAATTAATTTAAAAATAAGATAACAGAGATAACAACATATCCACCAAGGCAGCCATAGAAACTGAATCACATAAAAATCTGTCACCATTAATTATCAAACATTTTCTGACGAACATTTTACCAATTTTCAAAATGTCAACCCTCAGATGAAGTTTGTTCCATATTGAAGGATCAGCTTCAGAGACGTAGCATCCCTGTCTCTTTTCTTCTTAACTTCACAAACTTGGGAGGTATCAACAATTATCAATGCCAAAAAGACTAATCTGCCACATGCAGCTTCTTGTAAATTATCAATGCAGCACAAAACTTTGAAGAATGCAGTAGCCTTTTAATGTTGATTTGAACATGAAAAGATATTGCTACTAGAATAGGAATGGCACGCGTTTCATCTAACATACTGTAGCCTAGATTATGCAGGAAACAAACATATGCCTTCAGATGGCTTATCAAAAAGACAGGAGAGCAAAGAAAGGTGTCTTTTATTATATTTCCCCACAGACAGTATTCATGGTATCGTGCTTACAATTCAGAATACAGTATTTAATATCATATATCACCAATTCGTTTGTCTATTCGCCATATAAAACTATATAAAACTTTATACAAATTGATGCCTATCACCATATCTAATGAAGTATATTCCTGATATGCTTACATTATGATTGAAATTCAGGTTGTCAAATTTCAAGTATATTTATAATTTTGCTAATATTAGGTTTGCTTTATGTTCAAGTTTTCAAAATTAACAGAAAAGAAGTGCCTTAAAGTGCTATCCCGTGTGAGTTAAAAGCATTAGACTATTATACATATGGCACAGTTTTCTTTTTTAATTTAAATCCAGGGCGCTGCTATAGTTTATTTTTCACAGAAATATACAAAAATATAGAAAGGAGACCAAAGCACTGACAGAATAGTTCATAAGTAGCAATTATCCAGCTGCCTTTTGGCAAGTCTAGTCTGCTCAATGCTTAACCTCCAACTTGATATGTGCAAATTGCTTTGCAGTAGTAATATATATATTCTTGATCAGAATAGGGAAAAAATAAAATGAATTTGCACCTGATCATTAAAGTTAGTGATTGAGATAGCTGGATTGATAGAACAGTTTTACTAAAACTGCTGTTGTCAGGAAGTCGATTTATGAACTGTGAATGTATCTTGATGCACAAGTATCTCTAGGTTTTCTGTAAAAGGAGGAAACGGAGGTCATCATGATTTGTTAGCTATTTCCATGCTCTGAACTAATGCACAACTAAAGTAAGTCATTAGTAACTTGGAAATGTGTATAATTATTTGTGATTTATTTTAAAAAGTAGCCTTAGGTTTATTTTTATTTATTATTAAACAAATTTTATGGCAACACAAGATGACTCTAAGCAGTCCATAATATTAAAAACCTGCAACATAAAAATCCTTCCTCTTCCCCACTCCTGAAACTCAATGGCAGAGCAAGTTGACAAGTATATTGTAACATGAAAGCTCCCTTCTTCCTGTAAAGAATAAAAGGCTACTTTATGATAATCTGTAATAAAGGTATGAAGAAAATGTAGTAGAATTATTTCCCCATAAAACAGCAAAACTCTTGATTTTGTAAGAAATTCTTAGTAAAAAAACACTTAGCTATTTTTCATTCTGATAAAATAAATAGCACCAAATATTTACTGGTTTTGTCTCTAAATATACAATATATCTAATATATAAATAGAACACTGGTCATGTATTCTATTTATTCAAAATATTCCCCGTGCATCTAGTAATTTGGTTCTATATACGGTAATTTAGGAGAGAATTAAATCTGGGGAGATGCTGTATCATTATTTTTTCTATATAATTGCACATTTTAGGGATAGGAAGTTAACTATTTTCTGTTCTTTAATACTTTAAAACTGATTGCAACTTTTCTTCTGTTGCTATATTGTCTACTCATTTGAAATTTCATTAAATTCTTATTTCAATCTGTTATCATAATGAAAATTAGTAATGTACATGTCAAAGAAAGATAGATCAGTGGTATATGCCAGTCAATTAGTGAATCTACATTTAATTCTTAGCATGGGGATTAAAATATATAGTCCAACAGAAAAGAATATTTTTATTTATTTACTTATTTGATTTGTCAATCACTTACAAGATACAGGTATAAGAATAAACATAGTTCTGAATACATGAGATAGATACTTATAAGAAAAACAAAAAGAAACAATAGGACAGGGAGAGTAGGCACGATTGGTACGCTTATGCATGCCCCCTACAGGCCTCTTAGGAAGGGGGTGAGGTAAATAATACACAACTAAGGTTAAAGTTTTGGGGGTTTGGGGAAGAAACCACGGAGTCAAGTAGAGTATTCCAAACATTGACCACTCTGTTACTGAAGTTGTATTTTCTGCAGTCAAGTTTGGTGCGGTTAACCTTGAGTTTGTATCTGTTGTTTGCTCTTGTGTCGTTATGATTGAAGTTGAAATATTCGTTTGCAGGTAGGACATTGCAATGTATGATTTTATATACTATATTTAGATCGGACCAGACGCGGCGTAGTTCTAGGTTTTCTAGGTCTAGAGTTTCAAGTCTGGTGGCATAAGGTATTCTGCAATGAGTAGAGGAGCGGAGAACTCTTCTTGTGAAATATTTCTGGACTTTCTCAATTGTGCTGATATCAGATACATGATATGGGTTCCAGACTGATGAGCTGTATTCAAGTATTGGTCTAGAAAATGTTTTGTATGCTCTAGTTAGTAGTGTGATATTACCCGAGAAGAAGCTACGTAGGATTACATTAAAAACTCTTAATGCCTTTTTGGCTCTCGCACGTAGATCATAAGAGATGAGTACTCCAAGGTCCTTGACAGAGTTTGGATCCTCAACAACGTCTTGACTATTTAGCTTGTATTTTATTTCTGATTTTTTTTGACAATATGTAAGACAGAGCATTTATTTGTTGAGATTTGAAGTTGCCATTTGATTGATCATTCTGATACATAGTCAAGGTCTTTTTGGAGGGTAGTAGTATTGTCTGTGGTGTTGAATAGCTTTACGTCATCAGCGAAGAGAACACAGTTGCTCTTAATATGATCACAAAGGTCATTTATGTAGAGTATGAAGAGAATTGGTCCTAAAGCACTGCCTTGGGGGACATCACTGTTGACAGGTACAGAATTTGATAGGATGCTCCCAATTTTGACCATTTGTTGTCTGTTTGACAAGAATGCTTCTATCCAGTTATGTAGGTGTCCAGAGATACCATAAGATTTTAGTTTTAGGAGTAGTTTGTTATGTACCACTGAATCAAAGGCTTTACAGAAGTCTATGTAGATTGCGTCTATTGCTTTTCCCTGATCGAGTTGTGTAGTCCATATGCAGTGTGAGAGTTACAGATTGCAGGATAGTTTTTCCCTGAAACCAAATTGTTCATTAGAGAGTAGGTTGCTTGTCTCTAAGTGGAGGATAATGGATTGGTTAATAATTGATTCCATGACTTTACAGGTGACGCAGCATAAGGAGCTTGGTCTGTAATTTTCAACTAGGCTGGGGTCTCCCTTTTTGAAGATGGGGATGACCATGGCTTGTGACCATAGTTTTGGCAAGGAGCTGGTCCTGAAAGATTTTTCAAAGATTATGCTTAGAGGTTCGGCTATGACAGTGGATAGCTTTTTAAAGAAGTAGACACATATTCCATCCAGTCCAATAGATAGGGATCGTTTTAGATTGCGCAGTGCTTTTTCAACAATGTCTTCTGTAAAATCAATATGTATTAGATCATTGTAGTTGTCTGTGGTTAAACTAGGAAGTACTGGTCTTGATCCATTGCTGTTTACAAATATTCAGCCAAAGAATATGTTAAAGAGGTTTGCTTTGATGATGCCGTCACTGCAGTCTTTGCCATTCGGTCCTTTCAGGGGTGGGATGGGCCTTGAGTCTTTTAGTTTGTTGTTTACAAAATTGTAGAAAGCACGGGTGGAATTTATGCGTAGAAGGTGTTCCTCTTGTCTAATGTGATAATTAGTGCATTCAGTTTTTATCTGGTGGCATAGAGTTTTGTAACGGCCTTTGAAGTTGGCAACGTGACCAGATTTGTCTTTTTGCCAAAGTGATCTCTTTTTGGATTGAAGTTTCCTTATTGTTATTGGTAATCTGTTTTTCCTGGTTTGGGGAGTTGTTGGTCCATATAGTTTGATGACTCTTGATTTCTAGTAAGAAGATGTTGTAATGGCATTCAACAGTATTGCATCCAGTGAATAGAAATTGCCAATCAAGTGAAGAGATTATAAGATCATAGTTGCCTTTTTTTAAAAAAAATTTATTTTAACAACAAAACAACATAGACATACCACATAAAACATAAAAATATCATCCTTCTTCATAAATTTACAAACACTGCATCGGTTGGTTTACCACTTTTTTTTGTGTGCATCCATTTCCTAGTCACTAATATAATTATATTACATAATAGCTCATATTATCAATCAATAATTGTATAACCTAATATCATCACTAAAAAAATCATTTATCTACAATTTTGTTAATTCATATTTTAACGAGATAACTAGAGTTTACTTAGTTTATTTTGCAAGAAATCATAAGATCATACCAAATCTATCTTGATAATGTTTTATAAAGATGTCAAAAAAAAGGAAAAAAAATGTTTTATGCTAAATCTGAATATTCTATTGTTATGTTTTATTATCTAACCATTGATAAAAAAGATCCCAAACTTCATAAAATTGTTTATCTTCTTGTTCTCTAATTTCAAATGTCAATTTACTCATTTCAGCACAATCCAATATTTTCTTAATAATTTCTTCCTCTGATGGAGTTTTCTCACTCTTCCAGTTTTTAGCAAATACAATCCTAGCTGCTGTTAATATATTTACAATCAAATACTTCAAATTTTTATTATATATATCAGGTAAGATTCCCAATAAAAAAATCTCTGGTTTCAAGTCTATATGTGTCTTTGTCATTTTTTCCAACCATATGCGAATCTTAGTCCAATGTTTTCTAGCATCCTCACAAGTCCACCACATATGGTAGTATGAGCCAGGTATCTGATGACATTTCCAGCACTTTTCAGATTTGTTCTTAAACATTCTTGCAATTCTTGTCGGGGGAAAATGCCACCTGTAAAACATCTTATACAAGTTTTCTTTATAAGCTGTTGACATTGTCATTTTATAATTTTGAGACTACAATTTTTCCCATTTCTCCAAATCAATCCCATATCCAAAATTCTTCCCCCAAACAATCATCGTTTCTTTAACTTATTCCTCCTCTAATAAAATTTCCAACATATATCTGTATAATTTTTTAATCACTTTTTCATCAGTACTGTCAAGATCCCATCTAAATCAGTCAATTTATCATAAAATCCCTCTGCTTTATAATCTATAAGATACCTTGAATGTATTTGCACATATGAAAACCAATTCATCTTTATTCCTTGTTCTTCTAGTTTTTGCATTGTTTTAAGTTCACTCTTTTCATCCAATATTTCCCCATATCTAACTGTTTGTTCCTTCTCATATATTATAGGATAAGAAAAGGCTTCACTAGTTGATAACCAGACTGGGATTTTCAAATAACATTTTCTCTTAATTTTCTCCCAATTCAACCATAAAGACTCCCTTATATAATGCCTTCTAAAATAGCCCTGCGATTTAGTTCCCTTATACCACAGAAAAGCATGCCATCCCAGTAATAAATCATGTCCTTCTAATGTCAACAATCTAGTCTTTCTTAATGTTATCCATTCTTTAACCCACATTAAATTTGCAGATTGGTAGTACAACTCCCAATTCGGAAGGCCAAATCCTCCTCTAATTCTAGCATCTTGTAGAAGTTTTAATTTTATTCTGGCTTTCTTACCTTGCCATATAAACTTCAACACAATTTTATTTAATTCTTCAAAGTAATCTTTACCAAGCCTGATTGGTATGGTTTGGAACAAATATAAAATTCTGGGCAAAATATTCATCTTGATTGTTGAAATTCTACCTATCAATGACAATTGTAGATTTTCCTATTTCTTCAAATCAGATGCTATCTGTTGTTTAAGTTTAATATAGTTATTCTCTTTCAATGTAGTACATCTTGACGTCAAATGTATTCCCAAATATTTAACCTTATTCGTAACTTGAATTTTCAATAAATCTGCCAGTTCATCTCTTTGTTTTAATAACATATTCTTTGTCAAGATCTTTGTTTTTTGAAGTTATAATTGGGGATTTTGTCATTGTGATGATTTTTATGTGGACGTATGTTGAGACAAAAGTGAATCATGTCGTGGTCACTGTTAGAAAAGGGTTCTTTAATTTGTATTCTGTAAATTGAATTCAAACTATTGCAGAAGATGAGATCGAGGCAGTTGTTAAGCCTAGTATTGTTGGTTACTAGTTGTTCCAGTCCCAGATTTGTAACAGCATTGTAGAAGGTTTCATGTATGGGTTCAGTTGTACATTTGTTTAGGGTTCAGTTAACATGAGGTAGATTGAAGTCACCAAGAAATATAAAAGTGTGTGGGCAGGATGCTGCCCATGTTAGGTAATGTATTTAGCTTGTTTACATGTTCGTTGTCATAATCAGGGGTTCTGTAACATGGTTAGAATCGAAATGTGATATTTAAGGTCAGTTCACAGATAATGCTCCCAGGAAGAGCATGTTCTTGGGTAACTTGGATGTTTTTAGTTGTAAGGACTTTTTTTATAAAAAAAAGTCCTTACAACACCACCTCCTCTACGGATTTCACGATCAGATCGGTAAACATGATAGTCTCTTACTGAGGTAATGGAGTCAGGGGGAGATGAATTGAGCCATGTTTCACAGACAGTTTTATTTGCAGTTCAGGGTTGAACTGTAGAGTCCTTAGGACTCTTTGAGCATAGCTGATTTCCAGCAGATATTTCATTATCAAAGTAGGTAGATTTTTTCAGTGTTAGAAAAATGGAGCGTACTCTCAATTTATATATAGTGGTTTGCCCTATCATTGTTGGTGGACATGTTGTTTTCTTCTTGGTAGAACTTTGAATAGGCTGTTGCTTACTATTTAATTATTTGAGTTGGTAGTTCCGTGTTTGGGGTGTTATTTTCTTGTTTGATTGTTGGACTAGTGTTAATCCTGTTATTAGTCTCTTCTTATCTGGATGTTGACCTGTTGGTGAGGAGTTTTTTTGTGTGTGGTCTTAATGAAACAGCTGCATGAAAACAACAAAGTTCAGAAAGCACCATGGTCTACAAATTTCTAGGCAGTGAATAACATTCAATCTAAAGCATAATTTGTTCATTGCCTGCAATTGGGGTCATGGTGTTATCCAACTTACAGCATTAATGAGCACCACTCTAGGACCAGACCAGACAATCAGAGAGTACGTATCACCTAGAGAGCAATTTGAACCATATTCTGAGCAGATCCTGATAAATCAAGCTATACAGCCAATATAGATATGGATATTTGAGTAAAGATGCAGTTCAAGGACATCTGGAGACAGATTGAAAGGTAACCCATGTTGGGCTATTGATCAAAAGTTAGTTGTTGCCACCAGCACTTTATTCAATTTTAAATCAAAGGGAGGGAATAGAAAATCTACTAGAAAAACTGAGCGGGCATGGTATATACATCATGTAAATGGTTGGGGTGGGGGTGGGGAGGGAGACAATAGAAATGACCCTGCATAGATGCTGTCATCATTTTACTACAGGAGGAAACTCTGAGCTAGCTTGCTTATGAGCAATGATAACAGATAACAGATAATCAGAGTTGGGACTAATATCACTGAGGAGATATTTATCCTTTCGAATCAGCACAACCAATTTCTCCAATTGGATTCTCCTGTCCTTCCACATGTAATCCTTTATTTCTCTTCATGCTTGCTAGACTCCCTACTTTCCCTTTTTGGATTCTTTTGACTGAAATGGCAAGCTGACATCTTGGAAAGCAAAATATGTGCCTTTATTTTCAGAAATTTCTCTAAATTAGCCACACCCATTGGAGGTACGTACTGCACCCACTCTTTTGACCTTCTGGAAAAACATTAAAATCTGGTTCTGCTGGTTGACTTGGGGCCCTGAGGGGCCTCTCAACTCTGGAGATAATTGGTCAGGTAAGGAGGTCTCATCCCTGTATCCTCCATCAAGAGTTGGAAGGGACCTTGTAGATCATCTGGTCCAACCCCCCACCCAAATGGGAGACCCTACACCATTTCTGACAAATGGCAGTCCAATCTCTTCTTGAAAGTCTCAAGTGATGGTGCTCCCACAATTTCCGAGTGCAAGCTGTTCCATTGGTTGATTGTTCTCACTGTCAGAAAGTTTTTCCTTATTTTCAGGTTAAATCTCTCCTGTTCAGTTTCCATCCATTATTCCTAGTCTGGCCTACAGGTGCTTTAGAAAATAGCTTGATCCCTTCCTCTCTATGGCAGCCCCTCAAATATTGGAATACCACTATCATGTCTCCCCTGGTCCTTCTCTTTACTAGACTAGCTAAGCCCGGTTCCTGCAACCATTCATTGTATGTTTTAGTCTCCAGTCCCCTAATCATCCTGGTTCTCTTCTCTGCACTTTTTCTAGAGTCTCAACATCTTTTTTGTAATGTGGTGAACAAAACTGGATACAGTACTCTAGGTGTGGTCTTACTAAGGTTTTATAGAGTGGTATTAGTACTTCCCTTGATCTTGATTGTATCCCTCTGTTAATACAATTTAGGATTGCATTAGCTTTTTTTGGCTGCTGCTGCATACTGCTGGCTCATATTTAGCTGGTTGTCCACTAGGACTTCAAGATCTCTCTCGCAGTTACTGCAATTAAGCCTGGCTTCACCCAGTCTATATGTGTACTTTTGTTTTTTCTTGCCTAAGTATAGGACTTTACTTTTCTCTACATTGAATTTCATTTTATTAGATACGGCCCAGTGTTCTAGTCTGTCAAGATCCATCTGGATCTTGAGCCTATCTTCTTGGGTGTTGGCTATTCCTGCCAGCTTAGTATCATCTGCAAATTTGGTAAGTTCCCCTTCTATTCCCTCATCTAAGTCGTTAATGAAGATATTGAAGAGTACTGGGCCTAAGGCAGAACCTTGTGGCACCCCACTGCTTACTTCCCTCCATGTAGACTTAGACCCATTAAGGACTACTCATTGAGTATGATTTGTCAGCCAGTTGCGAATCCATCTAGTGGTGGTGCTATCTATTCCACTTTTTTTCTAGCTTACTAAAAAGTAGGTTGTGGTCTACTTTGTCAAATGCCTTGCTGAAATCTAAATATAATATGTCCACAGTATTTCACTGGTCTACTAATTTAGTCACTATGTTGAAGAATGAAATAAGATTGATCTGTTTTTAACCAAGCCATGCTGACTGCTAGTTATTACTTTACTTGTTTCTAGATGTTGGGAGATCTGTTTTTTACTATCTTTTGGACAATAAGGTCCACAGGAAGTAAAAGGCTTTGATTATTTCCAATCACAATAGAAAGGATTGGTGCTTAATGCAAGAGTTTTACACCATAAATAAAAATTCCTGTAAAAGGAAGACTGCTGTTTTCTTTCATTACTTATGCTCTTGTTTCAACCTTTTTGTTGTTGTTATTGTTTATTTATTCATTTATTTAGTGAATTTATATTGCTGCCTATTCACCCATGGCGACTCAAGGTGGCTTACAGAATGTAAAACTATATTTAAAACAAAACCCCAATAAAAACTAGCAAAAAGAATCTAATAAATTAATAAAGTACAATAGCACAAAATCTGGAAAAAAAATCACCCCCAACCCGTTGACAGCAGATCATATGAGCCATTTGATGGGCTCCGTCCTGCTCTTGGTTCCGCAGGCCTGCTGGCTTAACCAGGTCTTCAGTGCCTTCTGGAAGAGTATTAGAGAGGGGGCCATTCTAATCTCTGGGGGAATTATATTCAAAAGAGAGATGGAGCCACCATGGAGAAAGCCCTTCTATTGTGTCCCACCAGG